>NW_014333189.1:5245-11355 GCF_000341935.2 Cephus cinctus | reverse complement strand
AATCAGGCCCGAACATGGCAGCCGGATTCTTAATTTAAGGCCCCCATTCAGGCTACCTTATATGGTCCTGATTAGTGATGTAACGCGTCGGTACCTCAGGGCTAGATAAGATTTGCCAGGTAAGGACCTGATAAGGGTTGCCATTTAAGGGCCTGACATATTCTGCAATTCGAATTCGGGACCTGAATAAGGGATGTCTTATCAGATGTACTTTACTTGTGTCTGATGTGGACCTAAATGCGGTAATACCGTATAATCCATGTAGGAAAGTACAGCAAGGCCTAATATTGGACCAGCATCGTGACCATTTTCGCAGTAAACCACAGAGTCCTCTCAACGGACGGTATGAACTTAAAAAATATTTAAAAAATACTTTTCTCACGAATAAGAGATGTTGAATACAATACCACGTTGTTCAAAATAATGTTGAAAACGCATTGAAGCAACAGCAACATCGAAGGACTAATTATTCTCAAGGTCTTCCGATTCTGCTTGCGAGTTGCAGTGGCCATCTGGTGGTGCGGCAGCGAATTAGTGCTCGCTCGTGCTTCTCGTATACTTTTGTGTTGCTTAAGGACTCTGGTCATATATGTAATTTTACTCTTACTAAATTTTACTCTTACTATTTGGCCAATTATTGCCAGTAGGACATTGGCCAGTATCGGTTTAAAACTGGCAAATATAAACAATAAATAACGCTGGTACATACCTTATCAGGCGTACCGTATTCAGGTCCACATAGGGCACAAATAAGAAACACCGGATAGGTTGTGCCTTACTCACGGCCACATGGGGCATTGTTAAGGCACACCTGATAAGGTGTAATTTACTCAGGTTTAGATTAGGCATATCAAAGGTGCACCTAATAGGGTGTATGTACATACTTTACGTATACTGGATCTGGACCTGATAAGGTCTAACTCATCAAGTCTGCCTTACTTTCGCCGGATCCGGACCATATGTGACGGCAGGGTTGCCCTATCAGATTTCTAGTCGGGATAGGCTGCAAGTGCTTAGCGACACGAAAGTTCTAGATTACCAGCGGGGAATCTACGAATTTTATATATTAGGTGACCTGACAGGAGCTCAAGTACCGTTAGTGTTACAACGTTCGAATCTGTAAATATTGTGAGGCCGATGAGTCGAGCACTAGGCCACTCGTCAGCTGATTGTGTAAATATTACTGTTTCTACTCGTTGCGCGTGCATCACGTAACGCGCGTATTATTGCCGGAAACGTCCGGCCTTCTAGGAAATAAGTCCACGTTTATCCTCAAGGACTTTGAGCGTCTAATCCTGTTCAGTTTTAATAGTCGTGTTGCGTAAGGAATCGTTATTCCTTGTTATCTGAATTGTACGGGACCGTTGGTAACTACTTAATTAATTATTTTACTAAAAATTCAAAATATCATAAAATGAAAACTTCTCGATGGATTCGGTCCAAATGCAATACCAACCAACCTTGGATACAAATCTCTTCATCAAGAACTATTAAGACAAGTATCACAAAATTTGCGATCGTGCGCTCGCACACACACATCCGGACATTTTTTCCAAATGTGTTTTCTCGACGTTCTGGCACATTCTAAACATAGTGTCATGAAGATCTCGAAAAAAAATTATCCACCGTCACATAGCTTCCTCTATGAGAAAGCAAAAACATAAATCGTACTAATTGTACATTGTAATAATTATTTTTCGATAAATCTTATAAATTATTAAAACCACTTAACTTGATAAATCATATTATAAAAGTTTTACATGTAAATGTCAACTGTATGATTTTTTTGTAACGACAATTATAAAAAATTATGCTTTTGGTACATAAAATTATGATTGAAGTCCATAACAATGATAATGTTGGCTTATGTTAATATAGATATTAACACAATTATAAGTCATCATTTTGATTAACATTTGTCATAATTTGTATGTACCAAATACATATCTTTTTAAAACTTGCCATATTTTGCTGCTTGAGAATACAAGATAACTAAGGTTATCTTTTTCACAACTAAATAGAGTATTTTATGACATCTGATTAGCTTCTTTCAGATGTTCTGTTACGGATATCTATTGGTACATGTTTTGTAACCTCGCGGATAGTTACCCATTCGGGAGCTTAATAAACGCCATTTATTTTGTTATCTTTTCCCGGACATCTATCTATTCGGATTTCGCGAAAATCCATATAATATATCTCTTTTCGATACGCCCAAAAGATGTCTTTTGAGGGGAAATTTACACATTCTATTTAAGTATGTTCATTTTTTAATTTGTCAAATTAAAAAAAAATGTATTTATTATTTACCCTTACGGATGTCTTTTAAGATATTCATTGATTTTTTTCAGACATCTAAAAGTACCGTTCAAACAATTCGCTATTTTCACATTACGTAAAATTTTAGTTGCCTTTTCGGCCCCAGATTCTATGGCATAACAACTTACCCTCTTCCAAGCATAAATGTATGCTACATCCATAAGCGTCCAGTTTTCAGGTAATGGTGCTCTTCTATGACATATTTCAATTGTGTTGTGAGTCATATCCACACTGTACTTCAATGCAAGGAACTTCTTGAGATGAGCGATTGTTACGAGAGCTGGACATTGAAGATATCGCCGTGTACTTAGGGAAGTTACATTTTGTACTTGATCGATATCAGTTTGATTGCACAAAATATTCAATGGATCTGTCCCAGGCGGCAGATATTCCAAACTCAGACTAACAGCATCCTCCGGAGCGAATATTAATCTTCCACTCACATCCTCGCCACGCTGCTCCGAACTGGTTGAGTCAGCTGTCAAGAAGTAGAAAATGCATCATTATGTATTAAGGTGGAAACAAAATGTTTTATGGGGCCGATTCGAGCCGATTCTCGTCTTGATGTAGCTTGACTCGAATCGATCGGCCTCGCCTCGACTTAACCCTCTCCGTTTTAATATTTCTTTAGGCGCCCTCGATTTTTTTAAATGCCATACATATTGTAATTTCCTAAACTCATAGCCACTCAATTTCCCATAAAGGGGCTATATAAAAGATTATTTCACAACGACCTATAAAGCAATCGCACAATATTTGTACATCTGTTCCACTGAAATGTAAGTCAGGATATTTCTAAACTTCCATTAGTAAAGTTAGAAGCTTTCAAACTACATAGGAATATGTATACATATGTATAAATATATATGATAATGTATATTTTAATTCCTTAAATTTTGATACACAGGGTGTTCGTTATGAAACCCACTATAGTAACATTGTTGCATTCCTTGTCAAATTCTAAAAAATACGTGTATTTTCATTTTTTATTTCATATACCAAAATTATGAGATAATCAAGGTTGAAATTGCAGTAATGCGACCAATCAGAACGCGTTTAAACGGAGCGTAGATGAGGTCGCGAGCAAGCCCGCAAGACCTGCTTGCACTAGGCCAATAACACTAAGAGTATCGTCGTTGTGTCCCTGTTTATCTGCATGTAATTGAGTAAGATACAACAGACGACACTCTTAGTGTTATCGGCCTTGTGTAAGCAGGCCTTGTGGGCTGACTCGCGACGTCATCTACGCTCCGTTTAAACGCGCTCTGATTGGTCGCATTACTGCAACTTCAACCTTGATTATTTCGAAATTTTGATACATGAAACAAAAAATCAAAATACACGTATTCCTTAGAGTTTGACAAGGAATGCATCGGTGTTACTACAGTGCGTTTCATAACGAACACCCTGTATACTTTGTTATTAAAAAATGTACAGCCTAAAACCAATATTCGAAACAATCCAGTTGTTTGCTGTTTATACCCAGATAGACTTGTATGAATGTCACAACGTTCAGCAAGGTTGTGTGTCTTATGAAAGCTCACCTGACAATGATATTTGCTTATTTAAATTATGGCATCAATATACAACAACCGCCAATCTTGATTCCATGTAGTGCTTCGTTCACCGTGCCAAAAAAAGATAAATGTTATCTCATTTATTCTCTACCAAAATGTACGGTTGGTATAGTTTACCTTATAGCATGTTAAGAAAGAATTTTTATTGATACCTAACATTTTCTTCATATTTGCATCATGCCATGATCTTTTATTAGAAATACAATAAATCTCTTTCAAAATTATAAGCTCTCAAAATCAAAGTTGCTAATCATCCACCGCGTTGCGATTCATTCCAATTCACGAAATGATCAAGAATATTAATTAAAAAACCATATAAATAAAAACTTTATAGGAAAAATAGAATTATATAGCATTGAATTATTTATCTTTAAAGTAAAAAGCGGTCTTGTCGACATGAAGTTTTCAAAACACTCAGGTTGTTTTTCTTATCGTTCTACAGTACTACCTTATATAAGTATGTACTATATGCATTTTTAATTAACGATCATGGCATGATGTAAATATCAAGAAAATGTGACACCAACAAAAATTCTTATTCGTCATGCTATGAGGTAAACTTAAACCATACCTACCATATATTTTGGTAGAGCATGAATGAAAAAAATATTTATCTCTTTTTTGGCACGATTAACGATACATCACATGTAATCAGGATTGGCGATTGTTGTCGCATCTTCATACCATCGTTTAATTAAGCAAATATCACTATCAGGTGAGCACTCATACGACACACAACCTTACCAACTTCCAGTCATCTAACACGCAACATACAAGTAGCTTAAGTTATGTAACAGACTATATTAATATGAAGAGACAAGAGAACAAAAAAAATATGGAATAACGAAAAGAAAAAAAAACCTAAGGGGAAAGAACATATTCATAGATGACAATCCGCCTAAACGAGAGAGAGGTTCGCAGAAAAATCTGAGAAATAACAAGAGAAAAAAGAGGACAGAGAACAGAAACAAGAATAGGATACAAGAAATTGAAAAAGGATAAATCTGAAAAAAATGGAATGAAAAAAAAGACAGTAAAAGAAGAGCGACAGAAAGTAAAGCAAAGGGCCTAGATGGTAAAGAGAAGGCAAAAATAGAACGAAATCAGAAGAACATAATGAATCAGAAATGGAAAATAAAGATCGCAATGTGGAAGGACAGGAGGAGGACGGTAGGCAAAAATCTAAAAATGATACGAAATTAGTTATAGAAAAAAGCGTAAGCACAAAAAAGCAGAGAGAAACAATGATAATTACGCAATTACTAATAATAATAATAAAAGTATAAATTACTTTTTGAAATATGGCTGGAGTAACAATTAAGGACACAGAATTTTGAAAATACACTAAAAACTCTCACAAGGGAAGTATCCGAGGTGTCCCCCACCCCTGATTTTGATGAAACTTGATAGGTAAATAGAGTGCTTCAAGACATGAAAAGTGCGCACAAACTTAGCGGCCCATATTCGGTTCTAGGGGATAAATCACCCCTACATAGGTACGAGGCAATTTTCCCATTAGATCGATTACCGCAGACAGTATGCGAAATAAAATAAAAATGTTTTCTACAAAAGTTTCTTACTTACTTAGAACTTACTTTCAGATGACGTTATCAAAAATTTGTTAACATTTTTTTTTAAGTTGACAATAATCCCCACCATGCTTATTTTCGGGAATTCGAGTTTCTTTGTAAGAACTCGAAATGTACAGCATCTCATTCTGATTCAAATATAGGACATGATAAACTATCTTTTTACATTGGTTTTTCCTTAAAGTAGTGGGTAGCAGATATGAAAATGATAGGAAATAAATTTTCACGCAACACGTGATATAATTTACTCATTTTGATACAATATTTAATATATTTATTTCACAATATGCAAATATCACCTTGGCATAAATTTGACACCATGTAACCAAACGGAATTCACGAAATATAACAACAGTATATGTATCAACATGAGACGAACAAAAGTAACAAAGGTAGTGTAACAGATCCCCTACTACTTTCAGGAAAAGCCAATGTAAAAAGAATTTATTATACATATTTCGATTTGGAATGCGATTCTACACATTTCAAGTCCTTACAAAGATACTCGAATTCCAGAAAATAAGCATCGTAGGGGTAATTATCACATTAAAAAAACTGTTAACAAATTTTTGATATCTTCGCTAATTCTGTGTGCACAAGTTTCATCAAATTCGGGGGGGGGGGG
>NW_014333189.1:4025-5032 GCF_000341935.2 Cephus cinctus | reverse complement strand
GGGGGGGGGGGAGCACCTCAAATATTTTCCTTGTAAGTGAAAGAATATCCATGACCAACAGATTGCAGAGGACAGACTCGGTCATATAAAAGAAAGCACAAATAAACAAAATCAGAGAATCCCGATATAGTCATGAATACAAAACAATCAAAAAACATGAACATACCGAGATACCTAAAGAAATAAAAAAATAGAGGAAACCAAATAGATTGCGAGATGAAAATGTTGGAATGAAAATAGATACTGGGAAACTGAAGATAAGAGAATGTGATAGGACAGGATTTAAGATAAAGGCATCATGCGGGCACTAGAAGATAAGGTTGAAGCGATGGGTTGGATAAAGGGAACAGCAAGGAGATAGAAGGAAATACTTTAAGAAGTATTATACTTACTATATTAAGTACCAAAGTCCTACTTCAAGACCAAACAAGTCGAAATAAACGAATTGTATCTATCATTACGTTTAATATCTGTTATCAGTGCCTACTATAAATAATATAATAGACACGTAACGCCATTGGATTATAACAAAAATTTTGACTGTATTATATTACTAATCCCTTTTAAAGTATATAGTTATTTATTTCCTGACAGACACTATATCTGAGATTAAAATATGCAAATAGTGTTATTAGTTACACTAATAAGAAACTATGGTACTAAATACTCGAGTTACTGAACATATTTTTGTACGACTTAAAGACAGCTCAAAGAATAAATATATGATTTGCTACAGTTAAACTATTTGCACACACCTTCGTAAATCCATCACAATTTATATACAGCGTGTTCGTTATGAAACGCACTGTAGTAACACCGTTGCATTCCTTGTCAAATTCTAAGGAATACGTGTATTTTCATTTTTTATTTCATGTATCAAAATTTCGAGATAATCAAGGTTGAAGTTGCAGTAATGCGACCAATCAGAACGCGTTTAAACGGAGCGTAGATGACGTCGCGAGTCAGCCCACAAGGCCTGCTTACACAATTCCTTGTCAAATTCTAAG
>NW_014333189.1:3022-3846 GCF_000341935.2 Cephus cinctus | reverse complement strand
TTGAAGTTGCAGTAATGCGACCAATCAGAACGCGTTTAAACGGAGCGTAGATGACGTCGCGAGTCAGCCCACAAGGCCTGCTTACACAAGGCCGATAACACTAATAAGGGAAAGATCTCAGGTGTTCAGCGCCGGGAGGGTTAAAAATACTTGGAACAGGTTTCTTGGGGTACCCACAGCCAAGATTTACCCATCCTAACCCCTCGATCTTGGATATTTTTTAGTACCAGCCATACAAAGTCTGGGATTTTTTTGATTTTTACGCCATTTTTCACACATTATACTGTTTAAACTTTTCATTTATCTACGTCGTAAATGCTTACGTAGTATTGAATTAAATGACCATCCTTTATATTTTTGAGGTCGTTCTACACGTTTCTGATGTTACTTTTTTATTATAACCTCATCTTCCTGAAGAATTTATTGTCTTAATTGATCATTTTGTTAATTCTACGATAATATAGATAAATCTAATTTTAATAATATTTCTAACGAAAATCCTAAATGATTTTTTTCTTTTATATCTTTATTTATGTTTGGTATATAAATTATTGTAGTATGTGAGAAAAATATTTTTCATTGCTGTATCATTTTTGCAAATTTCTATTTATAACTTACAATACATTATATTAGAAAATGTCTCGCACATTCATATTAGCGTAACTTCGATACAGTAAATCGTAATTGAACTCTGCAACTTTTAAGTTAGAGTAAGATTAGTATTAAATAAGGTGACTAAAGAAAAGAACAAGAAATTTTGCACGTTATTAATAACTTCAAAAAATTAAAAGAAAATTAAAGAAAAATTAAAAAAATAAATCCCC
>NW_014333189.1:0-1689 GCF_000341935.2 Cephus cinctus | reverse complement strand
TGCTAAAGGAGAGACATACATTTATATTGTATAAAATAGGCATGCATATAAGTTTTATTCCTTATTGTGTACCAAACATAAATAAAGATATAAAAGAAAAAAATCATTTAGGATTTTCGTTAGAAATATTATTAAAATTAGATTTATCTATATTATCGTAGAATTAACAAGATGATCAATTAAGACAATAAATTCTTCATGAAGATGAGGTTATAATAAATAAGTAACATCAGAAACGTGTAGAACGACCTCAAAAATATAAAGGATGGTCATTTAATTCAATACTACGTAAGCATTTACGACGTAGATAAATGAAATGTTTAAACAGTATAATGTGTGAAAAATGGCGTAAAAATAAAAAAAATCCCAGACTTTGCATGGCTGGTACTAAAAAATATCGAAGATCGAGGGATTAGGATGGGTAAATCTTGGCTGTGGGTACCCCAAAGAACTTGTTCCAAGTATTTTTAACCCTACCGGCGCTGAACACCTAAGAACCTTCCCTTGTTAGAAATCGAGAATTCAGGCCAAGCATATTTAGAAGTACTGGAAGTTGCTCAAAAATGTGTGCACGCAAGTTCTGCGCGCAACTCGGCGAGTGAGCAGGCGGATGGTGGGAGGAGCGCTTGAGGCAGGGCCCGGACTCGGAGCGCTCATTCTTCCTCGAGACGGTCTCCTATACAGGCGGCGGCCGTAGCTCAGTGGTTAGGGTAGCGGATTCACGACCGAAAGGTTGGAGGTTCGCGCCCAGCTTCCAGCGGCATTCACCAATGGGTTTTCATATGAAAACTTAAGTGAGTATTTATACGGATTTCGCCCAACACTGTTCGGATTCAGTGTATAAACTTTGTAGGTCCCCTCACGCTGAGTTGCATAAGGCCCGTCTTGCAAGGTATAAATGATTACTATTGTCATCGCTATATTCTGAGGATATGCTAGTCGATGAGGATTCACCATTCATATTCAACTTCTGCGTGACGCAGTTCCTCTTCGGCCTTGGTCCGTTGACTTCTGGTATAATAAGATCTTGCTCTTCTATTTTACTCAAAGTCTGTAGATCTCTGTTCAAGATGGCTGTATACAAATCGTGCTGCAATTCAGTGATTGGAGTATAGACGATAACCTCTTTCTTTGGCGGAACTTCCAAACCCACGTCACTTTTAAGTCGACGCAACATGAATGGTTAGGGGGCGGCCGTAGCCCAGTTGATACGGTAGTGGATTCACGACCGAGAAAGGTTGGAGGTTCGCGCCCAGCTTCCAGCGGCATTCACTAATGGGTTTTCATATGAAAACTTAAGTGAGTATTTATACGGATTTCGCCCAACACTGTTCGGATTCGGTGTATAATCTTTGTAGGTCCCTCACGCTGAGTTGAATAAGGCCCGTCTCGCAAGGTACATCGCCATCTATTGTCGAACTTCCAACCTTGATTATTAGGACCAGTTACTGGCACATGTCCCCCATTGGGGATACAGCCATAAGGAAAGGAAAGAAGGAAGGAGGTGTCCTATACTGGTCTCTTGTTCTTCTCCACTTTTATAACTCTATTCTTTACTTTTCCACTTCTTCACTTCTTCATTTCTATATTCATTTCCTTCTTATTATCTTATTCTCACTTCTTTATTTCTATATCTACTCCCAACCTTCTTCTTCTTCTATATTTATTTCTTCTTTAATTCCTTATTTC
>NW_014333188.1:21918-38230 GCF_000341935.2 Cephus cinctus | reverse complement strand
ATTGCATTATTTTTTGGTCCGATAACATAATAAATAAACACGTTGAAAAATTAGTAAAAATTCTGATCACCTCGGCGTTAATGGGTTAATTGAAAGATAAAATAAGATAACTTACGTTATTAAAATAGATTGTCAATACGATGTTTAACTGTTGAACTCGAATCCGGAATCGGCGATGAAAGACTTAGAAAGATTTATAGAATTTGAACTTAGATCTTCTCTTGAGTTGAATTTTTTTAGAGAACGATTTACTTTGTCATCTGACTGAACCTTTTTGACTTCCAACTCCTGACTGGATTCTATGACTGCTGACCCGAAACTGATTCTGGATCGAACTGATCTTCCTTTTGTTAGATGATTTCGTGAAGACGTAATAACTTTTAATTGACCTATGACTAACTATTATTATTACTACTATTATTATTATATTACTAATTGACTTCCGTTTCCGGTGACGCTGTGAGAAGGTGTGTTTAGTGACAGTGTACAAAGGGCAAACGGTGTGCGGGGTAAGAGACGGGCAAACAGGCAGAGGAAATATAGTGTTAGAAGAAGGAAGGAATAGGGAACAAAGAGAATAAAGCAGCATAAATAGGTAGGGTAAGGAGGGTGAGCTAAAAGCGAGACAGAAAAGGAGACAGAGAGTGAGGTTAGGTGGCAGAGGGTCTGGGAAAGGCGGGAGTCAGGTAGCAAGGAAGAGAGACAGACAGGTGGAGACAGAAGGTAAGGAAGGAAACAAGTGAGGTGGTTAGGACATATAGAAAGGTAGAGGGCAGACGGTCAGGATAGCGTGGCCCGGTAGGGAAGGGAGTGACGGGAGCAGGTAAGGAAGGAAGCGGTTACGGAAGAAGGGGGCAGGGGTCTGAAAAGGAATTTAACACTCGAGAAAGTACGGATAGGGAGGACAGCAAGTGAGGGTGATCTGGTGGGAGCAAATGTGAGGGGAAAAAGGAAAGAAAGGGAGGCAGAAGGAGAGAAGAGGCAGACAAGAGAGTTGCAAGAGGCGGAGGTTTTCAAGAGGAGTAGGAAAGTGGAAAGATCACCGACAAAGGAGACAGGAACAAAAGAAATGGAGGAAATGATGAGGAGGATGGAAGGTGTAATGAGATCGGAGTGTGAAAGAATAAGAGAGAGGGTAGATGAGCTAGCGAGTGAAGGGAGGAAGGAGAGAGAGGAGATGAGGAAACGATGGGAAGAAGAGAGAGTTGAGATGAGGCAAAGGATACAAGAGCTAGAGAGAAAAGTGGAAGGTCTCGAAAAGGACAGGCTGGAAAAGGAGGAAAGAGAGAGAAATAGGGTAAATGGAGAAGAGAGGGTAGAGATAGGGGAAAGAAGAAAAGGAATAGAGGAAAAAAGGATGAGAAATCTAGAGGTTAGATTGGATAGGAGAGAACGGGAAACAAGAAAGAACAACATTGTGATAAAAGGAGTGAAAACGGGAGAAGGGGAAGAATAGATAAAGGAGGTAGACAGGATCTGGGAGATAATAGGAGTCGTAGGAGGTAGAAAGAAGATAAGAAGGGTAGGAGGACAGGACAGGGAAGGAAGGGGAGTAGTATGGGTGGAGCTAGAAGGGCCGGAAAAGAAAAGGGAGGTAATGAGGGCAAAGAGTAAGCTGAAGGGAGAAAGAGAAAGGATAGAGGATGACCTGACGGTGGAGGAAAGGAGAGTAAAGTGGAAGATAGAGAGAGAAGCCCAGAAAGAAAGGGCACAGGGAAACAGGGTGCGAATAGGGTACATGAAAATGTGGGTGAATGGGGTGGTGAAGATGTGGGACGAGGTAGGGGAGGATTGGGCGGCGAAGACGGGAAACGCGTAGCGGTGGAAAAGGAGAAAGGGGGAAAGAGGATACTAAAGAGGAGTAAAGAAAGGGAAAAGGAGAAGGAAGTGTACAAGGTGGGATTCTGGAATGTGGCAGGGGTGAAAAGAAAGGATGAGGACTTCTGGACAGGGTTAAGATCGTGGGATGTAGTAGTAATGCTAGAAACATGGGTAGATAAGAAAGGTTGGGGAGGAATAAAAGAGAAGTACAAGAAAGGTTTTAAGTGGGAGGTGCAGGAAGCTGAAAAGAGTAAAGGAAAAGGCAGAGCAAGGGGAGGCATGGTGATAGGGGTCAGGGAAGGTATAGAACTGGGAAGAATAGGGGAGTGCGGAGAGCAGGGGTGGTGGGAAAGAGAGGTAAAGCTAGGAAAGGAGTGGTGGTGGATAGTTGGGATTTACGTAAACAAAGATATAGACAAGAAGCTAGAGATGTAGGAAAAGTGGCTGGAAAAAAGAGGGGATGAGTGTAGAGTGATTATAGGGGGGGATTTCAATGCTAGAACGAGAGGGGAAGGAGGTATGGTGCTAGATAGGAGTGGGGAAGGCCCAGAGGCAGAAAGGGTGTCGAAGGACAGATGTATTAATAGGGAAGGGACAAAATTGTGTAATTTAATAAATGAAAGAGGATGGGGATTTTTAAATGGGTGTGTGGAAGGGGACGAGGAGGGAAGTTGGACGTTCGTGGGAAAAAGAGGTTGTTCGGTGATAGACTACATAGTGATGAGTGAAATGGCGAGAAATAGGGTACTGAGGATGGAAGTGGAAGGGAAGGTAGACTCAGATCATCTGCCGGTGGTGGTCTGGGTACGGGGAGAAGGAGGGAAGAGGCGTCATAAGGGGCAGAGCAAAGGGAAGGGAATAGGCAGAGGCGACTGGACAGAGAGAGGGAAAGAGCTGTTTCAGGAAAAGATAGAGATGTGGGAGTGGGGTGAACGGAGTGTGGAGGAAGGGTGGGAGAGCTTGAGAGAGAAAATTGTAGAGGGGCTAAAGGAGACCGTGAAGCTGAAGAAGAAAGGAGGGAGGAGTGGATGGTGGGACGAGGAGTGTAGAGAAGGAAAGGAGATTTTAAAAGAGAAACTGGTGGAGTTCAAGAAAGGGAAGGGGGATGAAGTAGGGTACAGAGAGGAAAAAAGGAGGTACAAGAAGCTGTGTGATGACAAGAGGAAGGCGGAAAGGGAGAAATGGGAAGAGGAGATAAAGGCAATAAGGACGGAGGGGCAGGTATGGAAGGTAGTAAATAAGGGAAGAAAAAGAAGGAAGGGCGTGAATGAGAACATCAGGATGAATGAATGGGATAGATATTTCAGAGGTGTGCTGGGAGGGTCGGAGGAGAGAGTGAGGGGAGAGGAGGTAACAGAAAGAGAGATGATTGAAGATGAAGAAGATGTCACACTGCAGGAAATAAGGGAGGTGGTGCAGGGACTGAAGGACAGGAAGGCGGTGGGGGAGGATAAAATTCCAAATGAAGTGTGGAAGTACGAAGGAGAGAATATGGAGAGGGCATTATGGGAGATGTGTAGGAGAGTGTGGAGAGGAGAGGGGTGGCCAGAAGGTTGGAAGGAAGGTGTAGTAGTTCCTATAGTAAAGAAGGGGGAGGGAAAAAAGGTGGAGGAGTATAGGGGGGTCACACTGAACAGACAGCGTACAAAGTATACGTAGGGGTTCTGGAAAGGAGACTGAGGAGGGAGGTGGGAAGAAAAAGGTTGCTGCCACCGAGTCAAGCAGGCTTTAGGAAGGGAATGGGGACGGTGGACAACATCTATGTGCTAAATTACCTGATTAACCGAGAGGTAGGGAAAAAGAAAGGAAAGCTAGTGCTGCTTTTTGTAGACTTCAGGGCGGCTTTTGACTCGGTAGACAGGGGGAAATTGTTGGAGAGTATGAGGGAAAGAGGGGTGAGGGAAGGGCTAGTGAGAAGATGCGAGGTAGTGATGGAGGAAACACGTAACAGAGTCAGAGTAGGAAGAGAGATAGGAGAGAAGTTCTGGACAGAGAAGCCCCCTCCTGTTTGTCCTTTTCCTGGCGAACCTAGACGAAGAACTAGAAAGGGGCCGATGGGGGGGAGTAGAGCTGGGGGGAGAAAGAAATTGTTCTCACTAGCATATGCGGACGATGTTGTGTTAATGGCGAGAGAGGAAGATGAGATGAGAGGCATGATGAGGACGCTGGAGAGATATGTGAAAGGCAAAGGGCTAGAGGTAAATATAAGGAAAACAAAGGTGATGAGATGTAGGAAAGGAGGTGGGAGGTTTAAAAAGGTAAGCTGGAGATGGATGGGAGAGGAAGTGGAAGAGGTTAAAAGGTACACATATCTGGGGTATGTAGTTAAGAGGAATGGAGATCAGGAGGAACATGTAAGAGAGAGAGTGAAGAAGGAAGCGAAAGTGCTAGGACAGGTATGGGCAATTGGAAAAAGGAAGTTCGGAGACGATTGGGGAAGAAGGGTATGGCTGTTTGACAAGTTGGTTTGGTCGGTTGTAAGTTATGGGGTACAAATCTGGGGGTGGAGGAAAAGAGAGGAGGTTGAAAGGCTGCAGGAGAGGTACTTAAGATGGGTACTAGGGGTAACAAGAAGAGTGCCAGGGTATATGGTAAGGGAGGAGGTAGCAAGGGAGGAGATGGAAGCAAGGGGGGGAATGAGGGCTTGGGGGTATGAAAAGAGAATAGAGGAAGGAAGAGGGGGGGAGCTAGCGAGAAGATATAGACTGGAAATGAAGAAGAGGGTGAGAGCTGGAAAAGGGGTAGAGGGATGGGAAGGGGAGAGAAGAGAGTTTTACGAAAGTAAAGGCTGGAAGGTAGAGAAGGTAGAAGAGATGTGGGAGTCAGGAAACATGAGAGGAGAGGAGATAATGAACATAGAAAAAAGGAAACAGAGGGAGGAGAGATGGGCCAGGATAGATTCAAAGGGGAACAAGGAATATAAATTCGTTAAGGGGAAGGGGGTACCGGAATACCTAAAGAGGGGCTGGAAGGAGGAGAGGTGGAGCAGAGTAGCGAGGTTTAGGTTAGGGGATGAGATGAATGGAGGAATGTACTGGGAGAAGGAAGAAAAAAAGAGGTGTAGAATGTGTGGGTATGGAGAAGAGACGTGGGAACATGTATGGGAGGTATGCTCAGGTTTGGGGATAGACAGAGGATGGCAAGAAATGAGAGAGGAAGTGTTGGGGGAGTCAGGACAAGGGGAAAGATGGCTATTGGAAATAGAAAGGATAGGGAAAGAAAGGGGGGAGATAGGGAAGGAGAATTAGGCGGGGATTAGGAAAAGAGCGCCGGAAACGGAGGTCGGTAGGGTGAGAGAGGGAGAGAGTGTTGCGAGCGTGAGAGTGAATGAGAGACTGAGCCAAAAGAGTTTTTTCTTTTTTGAATTTCTTTTTCTCTTTTGGCGAGTAAGGCAGAGGTGTATGAAAGAGCGAGGATGTAAATAGATAATATAGTATAGGGAAATTGGTAAATAGGTTAACTTTGTACAGTAGTTTTAAGTTTTAATGTAAGCGGAGCGGTTGTCCGTGCTGTACCCCGCAAGGGAATAAATGGCATTATTATTATTATTATTATTATTATTATATTATTATATTACTAACTATTATTCCAGTTTTCGGTTCACAGGCATAGCGCGTGACCACTGTTTTGTTTATACTATAATTTCTATAAGACTCATATATCTTATTGTTAGTTGTCACAGAGGTGCGAAGGCTAACTGTCGATGTATTTTCATTAGGTGAGTGACGGATTAGAATTATTCTTCGAAAATTAATGTTTAGATTATCGTTTGTTATGAGTACATAGGATGACAATAGCATAATGCGTCGCACCAGACGAAATACAAGTTAAAAGCATGAAATGTGACTGAAGGTTCTCATCCAGACGTAACACCTGTAAAAAAAATCTGTCTTAGGATGTCCTCAAGATCGACAGGTTGTCCTTTACAAATTATATAAGTTTATTTTTATATATTTATTAGATTCTTTTTACATAATATACATAAATAAATTTCCATAAAGTTCTGAATATAAATGAGGGTACATTCCGTGACCGAACCACGGTTGTGGTTATTAAATTTTAACCAATTGGGTCGACTGATTCCGACTGTTAACAAAATCAATCGTTGATGTTACTGGACCGAATTTAATAACCGCGTCATGATTCAATTACGGAATATAAATTAAATTAGAGTTTAACAAAACTCATCCTGTATACTTACCGTCTTCTAACTCAACTTGGAGTTTGTACGTGATACATTCCTAATATACAGCTCAACGTGTTAAAGAAATGTTTCTCTAGGGTAGTTAGAAAAATCTGTAAAAAATCCATAAAATGCCTAAACACATTCATTGAGGTTTCCCCAGCATGTCCGAAGGATGAATGTCCCATGATGAATATGTGAATATTTGCACCACCTCAGGAAATCCAGAGGAAAGCTCGAGACCTTATTAGAACGTCTATAGGATTTCCAGAATATCCATTTAAGATATCCATGGGATTTCCTCAGGACGTCCTTGTGCTGTCTGGGTAAAGGCATAGCAAGCATTCATACATTTTTTGGTACCATACATGCTATATTAAACATATTTTAGAATCTTGTTACTCGCGTGTTATAGTATAACTGTGCCGTTATGTGTTAACTGAGTACTGACGAAAGTTAAGAAAGATTAACAATGATTAAAATGTAACTTATCTTAAGTTGTTGCATAGAATTGTTACGTAGTTCACAACAGGCGGAAATATTGGGGAGTAACCTTTCAATGTATGTACACTCTTCGTGACATATATGTATGTTACATGAGTGTAACATAAGGGCCATTTATAAATTGTGCCACGACAGCGCCCTAATATTCCAGTAAATTAATATAGAATGTAATATGGAAACTTATAGTTTATATAATAAATCATATAATATTATAATATTTAAAAATAAAGCAAATATAGCGTTCGCTAACCGTAATCGATATCTGTACAATATTTATAAATGTTTCTTTTTAGTACATAGATAAATATTAAAATACCCTGACTGTTGTCATTCTTTTGCTGATTGCATTGAATAAGAGCGGAAGAGGGTCAGAATGTAAATCAGTTACACCAATAAATATGATACTGCTATTATCATCATATGAATTTAAACACTTCAATATGAACTCAAATTGCGTTCATTATGTGACGATGTACGATTGGCTATTCGGAGGAAAGCCATTTATTTCAAAAACTGATGATGGAATACCATAATCCCAATTATCCGTATTTTCTGCATTACTTTGTTGTTAATCTTTATAAACTTTTGTATTGCTTGGTATTACGACTTCTTTTTTGGGGCCTGGTTCAAGAGTACTACCACATATTATTCCATTAGTAACCTAAAAATTGAGAATTAGTATAATTGAGATTGCACAAATATATTTATATTGATAGAAATTAGTGTAATTACTTGAAATTTTTGTCTCGCCTATGTATCTTAATTTGGTGAAGAGTAATGGCGACTATCAACGTTAACAAGCTAGCCAATAAAGCCATCATAAGTGCCATAAGAATAGTGTCAATTGGCAACCAAGGATTCTCCTCTTCAGACTCATCAAGAGACTCCATTGTAATTGGATAACTGGAATACCAAAGAGAAATTAAGATGACGACTATAGAACGATGATTTCCTATATTACTAGTCTAACATAAACGGATTAAGACTCACGTAGTCTCTGATTCCTGTTTTCCAAGCTTTCCAAAGACACAATCTATTGATCTTTGTAAATCTGTTCCAAGTTGTTTGAACGCAGTTTTCCCAAGCCAATCAGCCAAGTCGTTGCGATTTAACTGACGGAGACGACGCTCCAAGTCTTCATGAGTTTTACCCTTTCCTTCCTGAGGCGAACTGTTCCAGTGTAATAATTGCCTAATACACGGTATTTCCTCATCGACTTTCCGTTCTAAATATTTATCGATAATATCTTTCATTACTGAAACAACATCCTTATCGTGTGAATATATGGCAATTGTATGACTCACCAGCTGCTTCCATACTTTGTGGTAATTCGTAGGTTGTGTAATGCAGCGCAGCTATTAAACGTCGACATTCATTAGAATCAAGACGAGCAGCTACATATTCCAATTCTGATAAATTAATATCAATAGTGCATAAAATAAGATGGAATTTATTTTGTAGTACAAAAAGAAAAATCATAATATCAATTAGGATATTCATTTCAGAATGAACAAAATACTTTCTGACGAATAATTAGATTGACCATTAAATACAAGAAATATTAAACAAAGGAATGTGATGTATTGCAATACGATCCACGTAAATCATATGTATGTCCAATGGGATAGTTTAGTTGATTTTGACCATCCTGATCCTTGGACCATGGTGGTCATTTTACAGGACCTTCTGAAATGACAATTCATCATCAGATAATTGAAAGTGAAGATATTGCAACATCCATATATAAAAATGATTGTACATACAAGCATAAATTAATCATATCCATGGCCAATTGCCATTTTGACGATTTCACCATGTACGATTGGATCCATAACTTATTAGTTCAATTATCAAAATATTCGATAACCCCTTCTTTTCGAGGTATTTACGAAATCGGGAAATTTCCGGGAAAGATTTAAGATATAGGTTATGTATACATCTAATCGCTAAATTTATTATTCATTGAAAGCGCAGCCATGGCGAATTTCTGATAAGACACTACGTTAAAACTCTTGATACTCATAACCTCAGCTGCTTTTTAGTACACATGCCTCTTATTACTGTATATTCAACACTTACCAAATTTAAATATCTATCTAATACTCATTCTCAAGAAAGAATTACCTTAAGAAATTTGTATTCTTTGAATTCATATGAAAAGTAATTATAATGATGGTACCATATTCGCTATTATAAAGGTATATCATTAAACTTGACGATACCAGAAATAGTAAAATCATTATTGTATTATATGAAATTGTTAAGAAACTGAAGAATCAGAATTTTTATCACGTTTGGTCATTAAATTACTGGTTTTGGTCATCCGATGTTCCTCTCATAGGGTCATATATAACACTAACAAATTAACCGCAGCTATTTTGAATGAGTAAACTATATTAATATTTTAACATCACTTTCATAAATTTTTTATTCTTGAGCCTAAAAGTTAGTTAAATCAGTAACAACGTCCATATTTTTCATTCTCTTTTGGCAGTCCTTTTTCTGAAGAAGAAATGATTTAAGAAAAAAAGTCATTCATTAAACCATTTAAATATATATCTGTTCATTTTCTTCAACAATAACTTAATCAGGTCTAATGTATAAGCAATCATTATAATATTAATTATAATACTAACTTTACTTCTTACAATTTTTGTTAACAGCATTCACTTTTTTTCAACACTATGGCGCTGTAAGAGTTTACTAAAAATTTCTCTCCATACCACACAATTTGTATATACAATGTTACCATTAGGGCCAATGATATACAAGAAATGCACATATTCTTATTAGCTGTCTTCATAAAATTAAATATATAATTTATATTTAGAAGTGGTAAACATACAAAAAAATACGAAATTAAATCACGAACATACAACGCAGAAAGACAAAAAGTTGTCTCGAATATATTTTTATTGTACATATACATTAATGAAAATATATACATGGTAGACTGCAGCTTGTTGAAGCAGCGTAGTATTGATGGAATCGTTTCGATATTCACGCGCAATTGGCTAGCGTATTGTTATGAATTTCATAACAATTTTATAAAGGCTTTTAGGCTTCGAAATTGTTAATCCTGCCGATAACGAGTAAATAAAAGTCCTTCAGAATGAAAAAAATAAAATAAAAACTCCATCCATATCTCTTTAGCTTTTTGAAAACTGTAGACAGGAGACATTAAATCATTAATACGCGAATACCGAAACCAATTCGCTTAACGTCTGTATCTTTCACTATTCTACTGCACAGCCAAACACTTGCTCGATCACTCGGTTTCAACGTTTTTCATTTATTGTAATATGATTTAATATCAATAGTAATTACCCATGACAGTAATTACGATACAAAAAATCATAGTCATAGAAGATGCGGAATCCATCCTTCAGTGACACAGTTTTCATAGGTAATACTGGATTCGTCAAATAACTTTTACCTTTGTTCCGTAAGAACTCATTAAAAAGAAAATGATAACTGAGCTCTTTTACATTTCACATAGAATAATTCAATGATATTGGATTGAATTAAAATGCCGTATCGGTTCGAATCCAACGGGGACGATAGCTCGAATAATCACACGAAAAAAATCTTATCGCTTGGCAATTTTGACATTTCTTTGATGTATCACGATATTATATGTATATTAGATTATAAAAAAACAGTGAGCTGAGAAAAACAAAAAAAGACAACGTGGTGCTATACAGCTCGGTCTAAGTAAAGAGTATCTAAGAATTTGAAATGTTAGTAACCCTTACGAGTGGGTCCTTTGCTATTATGTTCAATTTTTGTGGTATGTTTATGCTTCTTTTATATCATAGACGTAACGAACATCGCTTAAAACTATTTGACTTCGAAACGATACGTTACAATGATCATCTTATTTCTATTGGGATGACATGCAGCGTATAAAACATATCTTATTTATATGTATAGTGTCGTAATTCTAGTCTCGTTCGTCCGTTTCTCTCCGTACCGAGTAGTTAATATTAAGAAAAGAATGCAACATTAAAGAATATGATGTAATTATGCTACTACAATGTATATATATCTATATACCTAACACTTAGATGGAAATTGGGAGATGAAAAGTGATTACAAAATTTTATCCAAAGAAGACTGAATCTTCTTAATCTTAGCTACTCGGTGTTATCTGTTACGGCCTAGTATTAGATATACGGCGCTACGTTACATTCTTAACTCTATCAAGAATTAGCAATCGATATCGGTCTGTAAAGATAGCATGCGTGACGTCATCGCATTTGTACGTACACGAGTTTATCGAATCAAAGGCAAAAAGTGGAACGAAGATGTGTCCTCGTAGAGTATTGCACTCGATTTACATGGCGATGACATGCGATCTTATTAAATATCACTCGTATCCACATATGTCAATGATTTTTTAAAATAATAAATTACGTGGAAGCACAAAAGAAACGCAGTCTCTTTCCAACAGTGAGTTACAATCCTTTACTTTCGCGTGGACACCTCTTTCTCGTGGATTTGATAATATCGAATATCCTTTTAAAGGATTTTGGAAAAAAATGGCGAGGTCATCTTCACGGTACGTCCACGAAATACTGCCACCTTCTTTAGATATCCTATGTCTTAAAAAGTAAAAATGCCAGATGCTCCCTCGCCAACCAGTAGGGCCAAACACATTAACACTTTGATTCGTATGTCAGTCTGTACTCTCCTAGTCCGGAATCACGTCGAATGTGTTCTGTGTAATCTGCGTATATCGAATATACGTCTGGTGTAGCCGGACGGCCGAGGAGATGCGGTACGTTATGGGATTCAAAATACAGGCAGAGAGAACATGAATATTAATAGTTCTCATGGCCATTTGTAAAAATGCATCTTAAATTATCGCTCACAGACGCCATTATAAATATATGTGGATATGACGAAACATTGTCTGACATCTGATAGGATGTAAGAATAATAAAGGTTTTACCTGAAGAATTCAAATATCCAGAGTACCTCTAAAGTATGGCGGGAACAGTGATAACATACTATTGATAATGGAGCACAAATAAAAATAATAATAACAACAATAGTATTAATAGCGATAGTAAGTAGTAATAGTAGTAATAATAGTAATGGTAGTAGTGTAATAGTAGTAACAGCGATGGTGGTGGTACTGGTTGTCTGGTAGTATGCTGGTAATCGTGTTGTTGTGTTATTGGTACGTACTGTCCACGTTGCTTCATGAAGTGTCAAATGGATTTAAGGATTGGCCATGAGAACCAAGAGCGATAATAAAATTGCTCCCACTCAATGATTATGAGTCAATGGCAGAATGCCAAAGTTTACTATCTGGTAATCAGAAAAAGAAACGCTACAATTTATTGTAGACTTATTTCACTATCTTGGCCATCTTACGAATGGCTCCGGATAGTAGCATTCGGACGATTCACCTCAGGGTGTATAGGGTGCGAAATCACAGAATAACGCAGCAACGACAATATCGTTGTCGCGACGCCCCGGCACTTGGCGGTGGTGTCACCGGTGCGAAGTACGCATGCACCTTTATATTAGGTAAATGCGTCTGAAACATAAATAGGAATAATATATAATAAACCTAAAATAAACTGGCCAATTGTACACGAGACAAAGTAAGTTGGAGGAAGCCGTGGTGAGTTTATGGACAGGGTGTGTACTTTTTTTTTTTGATTTATTACGAGTCTTGTTCATCTATCATGAAGATGACAATGTAGAAAGTAGAAAAAAGATACTTTACTCTGAGTCTACGTATGCCAGCACGGGTGATCAATTGGCAGTCGTACAGTTCTATGCGTTGAAGATTGTGACAAGCCTGTAGAAGGTGATCGAGACTAGCGTCCGTAATCAGTGGACAGTTGTCCAGCTCCAGTACGGCAAGGTGTTCTGCTGCACAAGGTGAAAGGGCTAGTTGCCGAATTCCCTCATCCGTTATCAGCTCGCAATGTGACAAACTCTATAATGAAATACCATGGATTAATATAGTAAAAGTTTAAATATTATTATGAGGAAGAATCATTTCTTACTAGCTTCTCAAGCCTAGGACAACCCATAGCTAAGTGTATAAGTGTAGCATCTGTAATCAAGACACATTCCTCCAGGTCCATCTTCTCTAGGAGTCTACAATTCTGTAATTAATACGTCAAGAATTTTGTTACAAACATTTTCATATACTCAGTAACTCTTGATGAACTTACTCTAGCTAGAGCCTGGAAGCCAGCATCAGTGAAATGGGTGCAGGCCACACACTCGAGGATACCGAGAAGTGGACAGTGTTGCGCCAAGGTGACCAATGATGCATCCGTCAAGTTGGGACAATTTGAGAGGCAGACGTAGTGAAGTCGTGGACACCGTTCACTAAGTTCCCTGACGGCATCATCTGTGATATTCTGAAAGAAGTAGCACGGTCTGGTCTCATCCGTGCTACGGAGCACGGTGAAACTAGTTTCTAATTAAATTAAGACTAGTACCCTGCATTCGTGAAGGTTGATTGCTTCCAGATTGGGACAGTAACGAGCCAGACACTTGACAGCTCTGTCAGTGAGTTGCCGGCAACCTTTACTCAAAAAACTGCGGAGCTCAGGACACCCTCTAGCCAAAGCTTCGACGCCGTTGTCGGTGAGGAGCTCACACCAGGATAGATTGATATGAGTTAGGAGTGGACATCCCTCCGAAAGATCTTTCAAGGATAGGTCAGTCACTTCGGGACACGAATCCAGGTTAAGTCGTTGGAGCTTCGGACAGTGACTACTTAGCGCTGCACATGTTCCATCAGAGATCTTTTTACATTGACTTAAGTTTAATTCCTCGATATTAGGACACAGTTGGGCCAACGTGCGCATAGAATTGTTGCCAATACTCTGGCAGCCTCTTAAAGATAGTTGCCTTAGGAATCCACCGCAGCGCCTTGAGATATTTTCTATAACTGGTCCCTACAGTGGAGTATTCTTATAAATATTAATTTATTACAAAAAAATTCTACTGTATTACTGTATTGATAAATGTACTTGTTACCTCGACGTCGCGTTGGAAATCGAAGAGGTCGATCCTCTGCCAATTGGACCCATCTAAAGCTAAGACGTTCCAAGCTTTGCTTACTTGAGCACAGCGACATAGTGATACCACATCCAAATAAGAGAGAATTCTGTGAAATGTTGCAGGATATTTCAGCTGACTGGCTCATGTTTTAGTTCCATTCATTATACTAATTAGATCGTTATGTTACCTAAGTAATAATTCCTTTGGCAGTTTTTTGTTTATCTGCGCCTCATCATCATGAAACACCCATGTCAGCTGAAATGAAAGTAAATAACATTAATTAGAAACTATACAAATTTACTTCGTTAAATTTTGTACTATCTCATAGACATAACCAAGATTATGTAAAGAAACGTTTAAATGGATAAGACAGTTAATCAAAGTGATGCAGAAAGCAGTGAAATGAAAACAGCATTAAAGTGTATTAAAGGAGTGACGGGCACCAACCTGCATGTAGGATTGCTTCATGGTGGTGACAGGATTGTTGTGAGAATGTGATTGCGACGTGTAGTAACCTGCTTGTTGGTGCCGGTGATGATGATAATGGTGGTGGTGGTGAGAATGATGATGCGAGGGATGTTGTTGCCTCCACCAGTGACCACCGGTTAAAGCCTCGTCAGCTTGCTGAGCTCCTTGACAGACCTGGCCCCCTGTACCCACTCCTACTCGACTTACTTTTTTCTAAAACACATCCCAATGTTTTATTGCTCGCTATTTTCCAAAAAATTCTTTGAGCAGGACCTGGACACTTAAAGTATTATGTTGTACCTTAGCTATACTTTCACAGCTCCCAGCAACAATTTTGACATCACAAATAGACTCGAATCCCTCTTAACTCTTCTTTATTTCATTCCACAGTACATCCAAAAGCCTTTCTAAGTAACTGAGAAATTAAAACTCTCCCATAACGTTTTCCTTGTATTTTATTTAACTCTTTATAGTCCATCTTACGTTTTTATATGTACCCTGAAAGCGCTGAACGTTAAGCAAGGATCTAACATTACATTTTTAAATATTTACAATGGTAAAAACAATTCAATATTCTTCATAAACTCACAAACCCATTTTAAATACTATGCTAAAGCACGTCTAATTATTTAAACTTTCCACGTAAATGTGCGACGTATCTCGTGGACCAATAGACGCAAAATTAATTTATGCGCGCGTAAACGTGACATGCAGTATCTCTCAATCGCTGTCTCAATTTGGTGCCCTCAATCTCTCTCTCTTTATCCGTATCATTTCTCATCAACCCCTAATTTTCAAATAACTCTCTAATCTTTCACACTCACCCTCGTCTTAACCATAAGATATATACAAATTCTATGAGGATTCCAAAAATACTCTTCCACCTATACATTACAATATAATTGCACTAGTTACTTTAGGAACGTATCAATGATATATACACTGATAAATACAGATATATAACATCAATCAAAGAATAAATGGAAATCCAATATTTATGATAACACGTTATGAATACAAAATATATAACCATGAACCATACACTTTGTAGTATATTATTGACGAAGGGAACAAAGAAAATGGTTGTATGAAGGGGGAAATGTCTGGGTCCATAAAATTTAAAGCGATGCAGAGGCCAAGGAACTCATAAGCGAGAACGAAGAAGAACAAAGGATAGTCTACTCAATGGTCAATGAGAAAATGGAAGGAGGTTGAAAGGTGAAAAAAAGCTGTAAAAAAATAAACTACGCAACATGCTCCAAATAATGTCGATTATAAAATGTTGCGTTTTCCATTCATAAACAGCAAGGATTTAACTACCGTGCGTACTTACACAGAGGAAACGAATCAGCTGTTCGCCTCGCAATGACAACATTGAACATACGACCCTCTGCGTTTCGTGCTAATTACGTGTAATCACATGAAATGCAATAGAGGCGGTGCATGACCTACCTCGAGCCTGGTGCGCCCGGAGTGTATCATCCTTTTGCGTCGCGTTATTTTGTACAACTTTCGGGAAAACCCGCACAATATTATAAAATTCTTTAACGGAGTAAGTCGCTATGATTCGCACGAGTAATGGCCGAATCTACTGAGCGTATACATTGGAGAGCAGGACGAATGGATTCTTTTAGATCCAAACTCGGCACTCTGATTAGTTGGAATCACTTGACTTGGCGACAGTACCGCCAATCAGCGTTCGCATGTTTATTGTTTACACCATTTCCATTCAGCTTTACTGTTAAGAAATCCCATTGGTCAAATCTACTAGATAACATCAGAGATGAGTAGGGAGATTGCCAATGAGCCTGTTTTTGGTGGTCTCAATTTTTCTCTGGTTTCGGCGCGCCACCTTAGCGGAGGGCCCTCGAAGCAGTTCCACGTTTTTGATTGGTCGTGTATATATAGTAATACTACGCGTGATAATCTGGAGCTGTGTTTTGGCGCGTCGACGCGCCACCTGAACGAGACTCTCGAACTAGTTCCACGTTTTTGATTGGTCGAATGAATTCGTGTGTTCCTCGAGATCCACGATTTTAAACCAGGTGAACACTCGAATAGGGAGACTTGTATCCACCTTTTTTTTTACAGGATATTACATAAACTGTAGTAATAAGGTAGTCAATATCCTTAATATCCATATGAAGCTCTGGAAATAATACAGTAAGCAAATAAAACTTAAAAAAAACTCTCGAACGTGGGTAACTACACAAATATAAGTTTGCTAAATAATGTACCACAATGACTCGATAGCACACGTGCTTGGTGCTGGATTAATGTCCGAGAGTCTTGAGTTCT
>NW_014333188.1:19756-20445 GCF_000341935.2 Cephus cinctus | reverse complement strand
TATCTCACCGCACTGCATCAACAAGCTGGACAACATTAATGACGTTCAGTGTACAATAAATTCATCTAAATAGACTTTATATTACGTATGCTATTTTTCAATAATAATTGACTACAATTTTGTATTTTTTTGAGCCGTTAGAATGGCATTAACTCTTAAAAAAATTAAACAAAAAAGAAATGATGAAAAAAAAAGTTTTCCTCTCTAGACGCGAACGCGGCACCTTACGATTACGAAGCTGAATGGTTGTCAACGCGCCCAATGCATATTTATGGAGAAATGTATCTATGTTAGAAATGCAAAAGCGTTAAGCGGAAACGAGATTTTTTTTCATTGCTGTTTTTTCCAGGAAAAAAGTTTTCCTCTCTAGACGCGAACACGCGGCACCTTACGATTACGAAGCTGAATCGTTATCAACGCGCCCAATGCATATTCTTCGTACATGATGATCCATAGCTGGTGGAAATGCGCAGCCTCACTTGTTGCGATACGGACTCTCATGCAGATGTAAGAGAAAAATTGACAGCAATGGAAAAAAATCTCGTTTCCGCTTAACGCTTTAGCATTTCTAACATAGATACATTTCTCCATTTCATTTTTTGTTTTAACGTGCCGTGGTCTGATTAAAAAAAAAATTTCATAACGCTCGCACGTATGGCAGGCTGTTTCACTTTTCGATAGTTTAAATA
>NW_014333188.1:19187-19517 GCF_000341935.2 Cephus cinctus | reverse complement strand
GAAATTTTTAGTTTTATACATTTTTGAGTAGCCTGATTCAATTTAGTCAATTTTTTTATTCATGCCTACGGAAAGATAATTTTATTTTTAATATTTCGAACTATCAGTATGTTCTACCTCGACATAATTGTCTGATAATTCGATGTATTGAAAATGTTGTCTTTCCGTAGCCATGAATGATAAAAATTAAATGACATAAAATCCCTAACCAGATACATTATTCCTTTCATCTCACTATAGAAAATAATTGCTTCATTTTTATATGCTCATTATTATTTTTATGCCCGAGATTTATAAGTGCATTTTTGTTTTTGGTAATTTTCCGTAATG
>NW_014333188.1:17884-18971 GCF_000341935.2 Cephus cinctus | reverse complement strand
AATAAGCATAGTTGATAATTAAAAGAAAAGAGAGGTAAGACGTCAGTTTCGAACCCGAGACTCTCGGACGTTAACTCAGCAGCAAGCACATGTGCCATCGAGTGATTGTGGTATACTATTTAGCAAACTTATATTTCTGTAGTTACCCACGTTCGAGAGTTTTTTTTTAAGTTTTATTTGCTTACTCTATTATTTCCAGAGTTTCATATGGATATTAAGGATATTGACTACCTTATTACTACAGTTTATGTAATATCCTGTAAAAAAAAAGGTGGATACAAGTCTCCCTATTCGAGTGTTCACCTGGTTTAAAATCGTGGATCTCGAGGAACACACGAATTCATTCGACCAATCAAAAACGTGGAACTAGTTCGAGAGTCTCGTTCAGGTGGCGCGTCGACGCGCCAAAACACAGCTCCAGATTATCACGCGTAGTATTACTATATATACACGACCAATCAAAAACGTGGAACTGCTTCGAGGGCCCTCCGCTAAGGTGGCGCGCCGAAACCAGAGAAAAATTGCGACCACCAAAAAGAGGCTCATTGGCAATCTCCCTACTCATCTCTGACCAAAAGCATGGCGCTAAATCGTAGCGGCGAGTCCGGGAGAAGAGATTCTTCTTCTTCTTCTTGTTCCTTGTGGCTTTATGCCCTCGTAGAGGGCCAAGTGCCAGGTGCACAAAATTGTCTTAGGTACAATTGAAGAATACAGACAGAGATGAATAGGAAGATTGCCAATGAGCCTGTTTTTGGTGGTCTCAATCAGAGATGAGTGGGGAGATGCACAACGCTCCGGTTTTAGGCGATACCAAAAGCATGGCGCTAAATCGTAGCGACGAGTCCCGGAGTAGGATTTCATGATCATCGCCTCTGTCGATGTTACAGATTTCGCGTAGCCGCGCGGATCATGATCATCGTTCCAGCCGATATTGCAGTCAGCGAAAATGAATGGATTGCTCGGTGGTGGGGAAAAAGTTACCGCCCCTCACAAATCGTTCTTGACAAACAGGCGGAACAGCAAGGTTTTCCGTCCAACCGAACCCTAAACATTTGTATGGACGTAATGCGCAAACAAATGTGTATAT
>NW_014333188.1:14629-17665 GCF_000341935.2 Cephus cinctus | reverse complement strand
CTGAGTCAATAACCTGTCAAGATATACCGCTGCTGGTTACGGGTTCGATCCCCCATGAAGAACTCTTTTTTCATCTTCTTTTTTTTTTATTTTACTACAAAAATTGTTCAAGGTTCCTCTCTTTTAACCTTTCTAGATTGCCCAAACTTTATTTAAAGTTCATATATTTTTTTTTTAATTTTATCTACGACAGAATCGACTAATATTTAAAACGCCCGCTCGTGCCGCGTGACCGGCGACTTAAGCGATTGCGGATCCTCTCCCGCTGACGGGTCTGCTATTGCTGTTACTGCTGCCGCTGGTTCTTATAATCTTATAAATACCTTTTTTTTTGCAATCTTCAGTTACAGCGATCAGTGTAAACTCAATAAGATTTACTATGAGAAAATAATTAGCTCACTTCATTACCTGGAATCAATAATCTTGAGAAGCAAATATGGAAATCAGCATTATCTCTGTCTGTAATTGTTCGTTCACGTGGAGAAGGGTGGCGCGAAAGTTCTTAACTGGTGTGCATCTTTATATTATTCTGCTTATATGTAAAGTAAGCGAAACAACAACAGTAAGCAGTTGAATAAACGATGAAATTCTGGAAACACAACTTCCGAAAAAAGTAAAACAAACAGATGTTTCTGGCGTCTGGCTAGTGCACCCGGTTACGAATCGGGAGGTCTATGGTTCGAGACCCCTCTATGGAGAGCACTTTCTTTTTACAAAAAAAAATCTGCTTTTGTAAATGGGATTAACAGATTAAAGAATATATCCAATTAATTTATTTATCTTATTACAATAAAGGCATAACAACGACAACCTGCGGGCTTCCACATCACCCAAGAGGTACCGCAGTCGATACGTTCCCATTATTTAACGTAGCGGGTCCCCACCAGGCCTATACTACGATCGGCCTATACATTTTTCATTTACCAACTCTTTCAAATTTTCTCGGTTGCCGAAACTTTATTTTAAGCTCATCTAAAATATTTTTAAAAAAAGGTTGTCATCGGGATCGAAAATCATTTTCTATTATCGGCTGGAACGATGATCATGACCCGCGCGGCTACGCGAAATCTGTAACATCGACAGAGGCGATGATCATGAAATCCTACTCCGGGACTCGTCGCTACGATTTAGCGCCATGCTTTTGGTATCGCCTAAAACCGGAGCGTTGTGCATCTCCCCACTCATCTCTGATTGAGACCACCAAAAACAGGCTCATTGGCAATCTTCCTATTCATCTCTGTCTGTATTCTTCAATTGTACCTAAGACAATTTTGTGCACCTGGCACTTGGCCCTCTACGAGGGCATAAAGCCACAAGGAACAAGAAGAAGAAGAAGAATCTCCCTACTCATCTCTGTGCGGTGTATGTTCCCGAAGTTTGGCCGGAGAGATTACCACATGAGTGGCTACATAGCGGAATTCCTCTTCCAGCGAGCATATCCCGATCACCGACTACGAATCCACGTTCTATTCGTAGCAATTGCCAAATTTAATAACAACACCACCCACAACAGCAACAACAACACCACCACCAATGAAACTGACGAACCCACACAGCACAGAAATATTTTATCAACATTGCCAAAAGTTTCCCTTGAAATAATGCAATATTACGGAAATATATTGAAAATTGTTTAAATATTTCTGGAATGTTGCAGGAACCTTGCAATGTCCGCTCAGCACGTTGCAATCACAATATTGCTATAATATTGCCGGTAAATATTTCGGAAATATCAATGCATAATATTAATAAAATATAACTCAGATAGCACCTGCGTATTGCTAAAATGTATTGCAATATTACTGCTATATTTCTTGAATATTGCTGTAATCTTACACCGTTCACTCTGCTGCAAAATATTGCAGTATAAATGTCGTATTAATGATACGACATGTAAATGATAACAATGATGCATTAAGCGGCTGAGAATAAATTCCAATGCCAGCAATGTATTGTGGGTTTCTTTGGGCAGGCTGCCTATACCTCCTTAAATATTACCTCGGTTGTATTTTTAAATACTCTGTACAAAATGCAATAATTTCACATGTAATTTTTACATGCAGAATACAAAAGTATATATAGACGGCGAAGACGGAAACCGAAAAATCAACGGATTAATTATTTACCCGGTCCTACGTTTTTTCATGCGAGTTGCCTTGGCCACCTAGTGGCGTGGCAGCGAACTAGTGTTCGCTCAGGTAAATATTACCTCGGTTGTATTTTTAAATACTCTGTACAAAATGCAATAATTTCACATGTAATTTTTACATGCAGAATACAAAAGTATATATAGACGGCGAAGACGGAAACCGAAAAATCAACGGATTAATTATTTACCCGGTCCTACGTTTTTTCATGCGAGTTGCCTTGGCCACCTAGTGGCGTGGCAGCGAACTAGTGTTCGCTCAGGTACTCCGTGTCTGGTTAGGGACTCTTGTCACAGAGTATACCGAAATTTCTAGTCGGTTATGAATTTATCGATACCATGTAGATGAACTATTTCTATTCAAGTATTGTAATTTTCAGTCCTGAATGTATGATTGCATTACGGTTGATTGAAAATTCTTCAATCTCTTATTAATAATCAGAGTCGAATATATTATATTCGCTAAACGCATAATAAAATTAATGCTTGATTACAATTTTACAAAACAATGTACATCAATACTCATTTGCGTTACCTATATTCTAAATATTATATGCACCTATGTAGTAAGTTTCATCTTTTGTGTTGTAAATTTCTTAACTTTTTTAACAGTGTATAACTCAGACAGAACTTGCATATTGTTGAAATGTATTGCAATATTACTGTAATATTTCTTGAATATTCCCGAATACTTGTAATGCGCTCGCAACACGCAAAGGACGTTGCAAACATAAATTAATATTGCTGGTCAATATTTGTAAAATATCAGTTCGCAATATTAATTATTTATAACATATGTATCCTGCATATTGCATAGTTTTGTCCGAATATTTTAATACGTTTCACGAATCATTTTTTTTATTAGCAGCATTTTATTTAAAAAATGTTAC
>NW_014333188.1:4680-14600 GCF_000341935.2 Cephus cinctus | reverse complement strand
TTCTTGAATATTCCCGAATACTTGCAATGCGCTCGCAAACACGCAAAGGACGTTGCAAACATAATATAATATTGCTGGTCAATATTTGTAAAATATCAGTTCGCAATATTAATTATTTATAACATATGTATCCTGCATATTGCATAGTTTTGTCCGAATATTTTAATACGTTTCACGAATCATTTTTTTTATTAGCAGCATTTTATTTAAAAAATGTTACTATAACCTTTTAAAATATTTGAAAAAAAAATGATATGGAATCATTTCAAATGTTACAAAAATATTAAAAAGCAATCGCTTTTAATATGGAAAAAAATGTTCGAATGAATATTTGCTAAATATTTTTTAAATAATAAAAATAATAATTTTATAGGTACTGTTATAAATTATTTCTGCCACCTATAAAAACTGTCTATGATTTCAGCAATATATCAGAAAGTTTTATTTATTATATTGTCCTGAAATATTGTGCAATATTTGACATAAAGACATCAACAACATTGCTGTCGCAATGAAATATTGGAAATATTGTTGTAATGTTTTTGAAATATAGTGTGCTGTGTGGGAAGAACCGACAACACAGAATTCATGCTCTAAAAACAATGCCAAATAGCCAATAATACAATCCCATGAAACACTTTTCGCGCGCGCGCATTGTGTATTTGTGTGAGTGCGTGTGCGTGTGTGTGTGTGTGTGGTCATTGCAGAACGTTATGTCTGTTTAGTGGGTTTTGGTTAAAATAAAAAAGTAAAAAAATATTCGGACTTCCCCGACTGATTTTCATTAATTAATTAATTTTTTTTTTAATTATTTTTCATTAATTTCATTATTCATTATTCATAATTTTCATTATTCATTAATTTCAATCGAGGTGAAAAAAAAATTATAATATATATAAAAACAATATAACATCTTGTTATAAAAATATATTTTCACAAAATATAATCTAGTAATCGCAATATTCCATGTTTGGAGATTTTTTTCGTTTAATTTTCGTGCTACGCAACACAGGTTTGCACCTATTATGTATACATATATTTTGATATAAGGCGGCGTGACTATTCCATGCGATTCACATTATATCCGGCAGATGGCGTCACCTCAAAAAACCTAAGTGACTAGCAGCCAACTTCAGTTTGGAGTCGTATACTGCAGTTCTACGCAAATAGCTTCCCAAAAGAAGAGGGCACTAGTGTTCTGTATGCACCGAAAAAGTGGAAGGGAGTGTAGACTCAAGATTATCTTTCGATGTACTTCGAAAATTATAAAATAAATAATTGAACCTACTTTAACTTAAATAAACAAATAATAAAAATTGTTATAATTAACACTAGAAAGACCAAAACTTAGTATATACCTATATTGCCCAAAGCAGTCGAAATGACTGCATTGGAAAGAATAACTAATGTGTAAAGAAATTTGTTTAAAATTAATTTTTAATATTTTTTATATTATTTACAGTTATATACTTCTATTCGACATTTCTTTCATGAATTTAGGGCGTAAAAGAATGAAAATAAACAACTTGTTAGAACAAGTATCACTGCATAAAGATTCGAATAACAAGTACTACTTTAGCTTATTGAGCAACTGCGACTTATCAAGTATACGCCCAAATCGACAATTTATCATGTACTTGTATGTTATCATGTGACGATAATCGAAAAAAATGAAAACTGTTATTTGAATACAGAGCCGAACTGGTCATATAAGAAATTTACTCAATTCAATAATAAGAGTCCTCTGATTATTTAAAATTTCCCAAGCAGTCAAAATGACTGCTTTTGGGCAATATAGGTATAACATATATATATATACTGGAAATGAAGGAGGGGGGGGGGGTAACTACAATTATTAATAAACGCATTTATATGTCGTACAAAAAGTCACAAAGTTCTAAGAAGTTGTGTCATTATATACATAATTGTTTTTCTAATTGAAATTAAAAAGCAGTCAAAATGACTGCTTTTGGGCAATATAGGTATAACATATATATATATACTGGAAATGAAGGAGGGGGGGGGTAACTACAATTATTAATAAACGCATTTATATGTCGTACAAAAAGTCACAAAGTTCTAAGAAGTTGTGTCATTATATACATAATTGTTTTTCTAATTGAAATTAAAAAGCAGTCAAAATGACTTCTTTGGGCAATCTAGTGTTAAATATAAATTCAATTCTTTAAATGAACTTATTATTAATCTATTAATAATTAATTGATCAATCAAAATAGAAAATTAAAATTAAAAAATACTTTCAATAAAAATTATTATCATTAAGAATCATTGAAGTTTTTAACACGTTGAACTTGATCTTCAGGCCACGTGTACATAAACTCAGATATATTTATCATATCAGATGGCCTGAACGACAAGTCAGGCAAAAAGGGCTTGGCACGAAACGTGTTTAATAAAGTTTCCATTTTTTAATATAGATTTTATTTAAATGAACTATTTATATCTATTAAATATATTTATTAAGATGTTTAGGTTAGAAGCGTGTTTATTTGCAAATGGCAATTACTTGTAAATATTTACCTGCTTACTTCACCTGCATTTATTATGCGATATTTACGTCAGTACAAAAAGGAAACTAGCGACGCTAGTGGTACAGAAAGAAAATGTAACGTTGACAATATTTGTAGCAAGTTTTGTCAATTTTCCCATTTGAGTTCGTGCTCCTTGTGTACTCTCCATGGTCATGGGGGCGCCAAACAAGCCCTTAACATGGCGTCCCTTCCGGGTGTTGGCAGGACCATGAAGACTAGAGTAAAGGAGGGCGAACGCTTATGTGGGGGAGTACTAAAAACGTGGACGGTGAAAGTGTAGACAGAGATGGGTTCCGAATTTGACCACAAACATCGCTGTGTATGCTTTTGTCGGGCTTGAAGTACGTTGTAAACGATAGCATGAAGTGAATTGTAAATAGCAAATTTATTAGCTAATTATTATTATTGCGAGTAATAATATTTCTTGTGCGTATATCGTCAGTAAGGTTAATTAATGAATATATAAGTTTAATTATTACTTTTATTCGCATCGATCGTCTAACATTCACATTACTCCAAGAACTTATTTCTCGATCTCATTTTTTGTTAAGTGGATAGTAGGTTTTTGATAAAAACAGAGGTTTTATTTTATTGATAAATAGACGTTTCAACAATTATTCTCCACCTTCACAACTCCTTCGATCCGCGCAATCTCTCTATCATCGTAGAACACTTTTCCTTTTCCTAGTTTAAATCTGAACTCGATGACTTACAGAGTTCATTATTTATAAGTGTACTTATTACAGATTATTATTATTATTATAGATATTACAGATACAGAGTTATGTAAATATATTAGATTATATATTATATTTATCACTGATACTTATGAAAAGCCTTCATCGTTTCCAAATCAGCCTGAACTTATAATGTTAAGTATACTGTGACGTACGCCGGATAACGGCGTAGTGGTTTTAATAAAGTACTATTTGAACTGATTGTTATGTACATTTATTATATATTGTGACGTACGCCGGCCATCGGCGTAGCCGACAAATAATTCACGGCTACTCCCAACGTGCTGAAAGCCGGAAAACTATCCGAGATCCGAACTAGATCGGATTGTTGGGCGCCAGGTGTGGACTCTCCGCACCGACGTTCCTCCTATGGCCGCTTCCACGCGATCTCCCGGCTGCTCAGCCTCAGCTAGCTAAAATGATAGAGGGGAACGTAGGGGCGACGAGATTCGAACAGTTCGGGGTACGCCAATGAAAACGCCGGTCGAAGTTTTAATATCCGTTTATTCAAATGTAAAGGAAAGCGGAGCCAGTACAGATCGACGTGTACAATAACTTCTAACGGCGAGCGTGGCCCTTCGTAAGGGCCGCAGGGTTAACCGTTTCCCACCGTCCCTAGCTTGCCTTATCACGAGGCGCGTATTCCTACCACGCGGACGCAATCCTACCAAGCTCGGTGGGCGAACCTTTTTCCTAGCGGAGATCTTCGCAGATGAGCGTCCCGAACGCCTGGACCACCGATCTCCGCCCGGGATACGTGAATACGACTATCCCGGCCCTTCTCCGAGGGGAATCCGTGTAGTAAGAAGGGCCGCTCTCGGCGGTACTTACCGGTGTAGTGGCTAATTCCAAAAATCCTATAAGACGAGCCAAAGCAATCCAAATGGGCCGGTTCCGGGCGGGAGGTCCTCAGCTTCGGCTGGCGATCCCTTTCGCACTTCCGTTCACTCGCACCTCCTCACTCCTCACTCAGTCTCCCTTTTCCCTTATCTCATTAACCAAATCAAGTCCCACACCACCAGCCGCGTCGTCCATCAGAGAGTCACCAAAGCCTAGCCGAGTCGTCAACACAAGAAAAATTCGCAATCCAATACACTATACCCGCAATCGTCCGTATTATATTTGCCACGTGCAACTCGGTCGATTACCGGAAAGAGATTGAATTCGGCAAATCCGAAGATTGCCGATCCCTATTGTTGCCGGTCTGCCGAATTTAGCCGAAGGAATTCCCGCCTCACGGGAATTCCTGGCCCTCTCATCCTCCCTCGTCTAGCGGGTGGACAAAAACAAAAATACCCCCTTCCCGCGGTACCTTGCCGTCCGGGTCGCTCATCGGGACGATCAGGTGTCCAGCGGACGGTTAGCGGGACGCGGGCGGTCAGCGGCATCATCGGCGTAGGGTATTAGCCCTCGTGCCTCGCCGTCCGATCCGCCCCGCCGCTACCGCAGCTGAACCCCGTTCCATCCCGACCGCGCGCCCCTTCGACGCGGACCGGCGGGTTGTATCCCTTAAGGTAACGTGGTGCACCCAAGCCAGGCGCATGATGCCACGTTACAATACATATCTTTATTTCTGTTTGAAGTTCCAATTGTCTTACAAAAATATAGCTCTCTCTCTCTAATCTCGACTACCGCAACGACGGCGCCACTATGATACGTAACTTGACATAACTATCTGACGTTTTGTGCGCCATATCCACAGTATTGCGTTCGGCCTCCTTTACTCTAGTCTTCATGGGCCGGACTCTGACTAGAGGGACTCTACACCTCTATACCTATCTACACTCAACGTGACGACTAGGCTGAGACTAGAGTGTGCTATGGGTATAGTCGTTTCCACCAGCCAATCACAGTCGCGGGTACTTCTAAGCTGAGAGTTATTTCGAATGAGGCATAGGTATAGCTAAACGAGCTCAGTGTTTGGTCGGAGGAATGTACCTTGCGTTTAAAGCACGATCAGATTTGATCGTCGGTCAGCTAAACTGTCACTTAAACCGTGTCGGAGGAAACGGGCGTTAGTTTCCACCGTGCAGTGTTTAAATATGGTGAAGCAGCCTTATTGGTGAATTCCATTTAATTCCTATACGTGATTGGTTAACTCTGTTTAAACTCTGCACAGTGGAAACTAAGCCATATGCATAGCTCGTGTGGCGGTGTTGAACAGTGTGCAGTAGCGACTATTTTTATTTCCGTTATAAAATACAAAGTAAGGTAAAAACAAAATTACACTCTTTTTCATATAATTAATTGTATAATTAGTATGTGACAGCACTGTTGGACTGACCTGACTGATAAAAATTGAAATTTTTTTATTGTTGCGAAGAATCAATCCTAAATCAACCAGGGAGACAACATTTTCATTCGTTGTCGGTTCATTTTTTGCACCGTTAACTATTTTCGGATAGCTTGAATCGGCATAGTCCGCCCGTGATATGCGTTGTATTCACGTGGCCACATGTTTCTATTCGCGGTCTTTCTTTGATATTATCGTGTGCTTACACCATATCCACAATCTGTATTTTCTGTATAATAACAGTAAGTTGTTTCAAAGAGGATGGGACGGATCTGCGTATAAAAGGATGTGGCAGCGACATCCTGCAGAGGAAAAAGTTGGGTGTGCGTCCAGTGACCATGTTTGCTGTTCCAAAGGTGCTTAAGAATATTTTATTCCATTTTTGGCAAGAGTGCATGTTCTTCTGAATCAAAATAGTCAATAGCTGTTACAAAGTGTCAGTATAGCGGAGCTATCCATTCAGATTCATTCCGATATAGCCATGATGCAGTTACATAGAATGCAGGGATTCAGTGGGCTGCTGCATAGGGTCACCTTAGTGGAACGATCTGTTTTCATATGGGACAGAAGTGTACCAAGTACAGGTAGACTTATTGCGTTAACCATAGGGACACAGTGTTTGCATACGTGGAATGTTTTTGGAGAGTGGTATCAGTCCTGTCATGCTGTCACCTTGACAGACGTAATAGACATTGTGGAGATGCTGTGAGCTCATAGTTAGCGCAATAAGTGTACTGCACTCGACGCAGTCACACAGCCATCCCATATGAAAACAGATTGCTCCACTATGCTGATACTATGTAATAGCACATCGAATCGGTGCATCCTGTGTAATCTTACCATAGCTACTTTGAAATGAATCTGAATGGAGATATAGGCAATTGAGGTCAATTACTTGCTCTTCTTTTATTCCAATTCAGTCTCAGTTTCGCAGTGCTAGAGACGATAGGAGCACAAATAATACTTTTTTGCTTTTTGTTAGCATAAAATGACTGATTGATTGAATTATCATTTTGTATTTTTGTTACAGCGGAATAATGTGTTGCAGATGTGATCAACCGTTAGAGATGCAGGAAGAAACTGCAACTCTGATTATGACCGGCCAAGAAAAATTGGATGTAATGTGAATTGTATTTGAGGAGAATTCGAATGTAGCTGCACAACAGAATATCCTGCCCAATTCCTTATATGTACTGTAACGTGGCGTCCGCGGGACGGCCAGTTACATAAAAGCATAGGGGCACGGAGAGCCGTGTCGCCGACGAAAGCCGCCAAGAGAATACCTACGACGACGGAGGTTTTTGGCAAGGGGAAGCCGGGGAGAGAAACGGGCACCACCGAGCCTGAAAATCGGGCGGGCTCGGGTAAGATCGGCGTCGCCCGGAGACTGGCGGGCTGTGAGCGCCGAAAAGCGAAGAGCGGACCGAGGCGTGAGTAAACGTACAAGTTCCGGTGAACTCGGGATTCTTCGGGAATCATCGGACCGGGCCGAAAGGGGGGCACTTCGTTGTGAACCGCGGAACGGGAATACCGAAAATCGGCGGATAAGGTATCGCGATTTTTCTGGTTTGAGTGTGGTGAGAAGGTGTGAGATTTGTAGGACCTGTTGGGCAACATGGTTTTTCCCCGGACGTGATATGGAGAATGGGATCTATCGACAACGTCGGCGCTTCTACGGAACTCAAAGTGACAGTGGGAGGAGACTGCCGACGAGGAGGAAAATTGCCAACTACCACCACCCGAGCGACGATGAAGAAAGGTACGGTGCACCGGACGAATCGGTAAGTGCAGTTTAGACAACCGCCCCGAAGCCATGCAGCGCACCGGCCGGGGATGAAGCGCAACCACCGGTGCATCTTGGCACGAGGAGTGGGGGGCTGCGGGCCTCGCCACGTGTCCTGGCGGTTGCAGATTCGAACCGTCCACCGTCAACAGAGATAACCTCTGCGACCGCTTTGTGGATTTTAGAATTGTATAGAGCCGCGCTCGTATACATCACCTGACTCTACTCGTTTAACTAGGTAAAATAAAGGGCCATTTTTGGAATTAAATCCCACCGTGTTAGTTATTGCCAAAGAAGCCGGCTGATTCCTGTAAATACTTGCCGCCCTCACGTTCCTCTCTACCATGTCGGATTAAGAGCTAGCGGGAAGATCCGGTCGAGAAGACTCCCGGAGTTGACGTGCCGCGGACGAGTCGGGCTGGTGCAAGGATATGCCTGGCGCCCAAGGGATCCGCGGAATGCCACGTTGGGGTCATAGATAGGACGTAGACCAGGAAATGCGTTACAGTACAGAGCGGGTCCGTATTTCATTTTTCGACATTTCCAAATCAATTTATTTGCTATTTTGGCTTAAAGCTTATCTTTTTTTCCAGGATAACCGGACATAATAACAGAGTTGAAGGAAATGAAACCTGGGATCTCCATGTGGAATAAGAAATTCATCAGCTTTACAGTTCTCTTAGTCAATGTTTTTTATTCATTCATTTATTTATAATACATATAAGTAATAAAAATATTCAATTTCACAAAAACGATGTATTATAATTTAACTGTGTGACCCTTTTCAGGATTATTAAAGTGTAATTTGCGAGACTAAACGAGAGCTCTTATTTTTAATAAAGTTATATCGATTATGTCGACTTCACATAACCTCAAAGGTTAGTGCGCAAGACTACCTTACATATTCAATATGGTCACGTACATAAGAACGTAAAAAATACCCACTTACGTTGCCGTTTCGAATAATCGCTGTTTCTTTTTATTCTCAGTTTGTCTCTCTCGTAGTCACTAACGTTGTCGCGCCTCTATCGCCTTCAGCCGACACAAGTGGAGCATGTTTCGTAGACCACTTGAAGAGCATTACGTTCGGTCTCCTTCACTCTAGTCTCCATGATCCTGCTGTTGAGAGAAGTGAGGCAAATTTTTTGAAGTGGTGGGGACTGGCCGCCATCTTTTGTAGGGCAAATTTGTGAGTGGGTTAGTGTATCGGTGTGACACCCGACACTGTTCAGTGGGGTAAATGCGTCACATTGGCATTAGCGCGTGTAGTTAGTGATTATATACAGCAAAACTCTCCTCTTTTAATATTTAAAGAGGAAAGAGAGAACTTTTACTGCTATTTTAGAAATTGTACCGTAAATCGGATAAAAAAATACCGCTATTTGAACCCCGAACATTACGTTTACTAAGTCAACATCTTATCCACCTAGCTATTTGGCACACTATAAGATTCTTCGCAATATTTAAGATTTGGGCCTCCACTTGTTTGACTTCGGCTTATCTGATTCGTTTCTTTATATGTATCAAATTATTTTACCTATCATTCCGATTTTACGTACACAAATACGTCGGCTCGGAAAACTTGGAAACATGGAAATCACGGAACAAGTGATCGACGTCTCCTATTTACTTTCCCCACCTGGAATACAGAATGCCATACAAAAAATGGCGTCCGATCTCCCCTCCACTTTGCCTCCCAGCCAGCATGCGAGTTAGCGGTCTAGTGGTATAAAAAAGTCTGTGGCTCCGAAGCACGTAAAAACGCATGCACGAACGGACTTAATATTGAAATGGTTATACGCGCGAAATGCCAAGATAGAAAAATTCAATTTCATTACGTACGATAAAATAAAATAGACTATAATTTATACCTGTTTACTATATTAACTTAAATTTAACCAGGAAATCTAGTATTCTCTTTTATATTTCAAATATTTAGACTAGACGAAAAAAATATTCGACAAAATGATCACATAAACGGTCAGAGTGTGGCGTTATGGAAGACTGAAAATATATCAGCAATATTTTGTAAACATTCCTAATATTGACAGTAGTATAAGTTTGGGAGTTCTGGATATAGATTCCTCCCCATCCCCCGATTCGTCAGCTTCCTCATCCCACTGAGAAGCTTCGCGAATTCCCCATCCCCCAGCCTCGTGCGAGAGCACCGGCGAGTTCAAAGTCATCCATGTGTCGGTTTTTCTAATGCGCAATACCGAACGTTATCTCGCAGAGTCGTGCGTTAAGAATGCGGACCCTCATCCCCCCGAGGTGTCAAATTACTCGTAAGCGCGCGCGACACAACTTCGTCGTTGTCGTCGTCGTCGGAGGGCTAAGGAATATTCCGGAAGATGCATGAACCTTGACATCGAATCTCTGTAGGCGATTCGATTCCTAGAAATCTGCGAAACCTCCCATCCCCATTTTTTAACCCTTGAGAGTTTCCTATAAAAGGAGGAGCTGAACGTACCTTCGTTAGTTTGCTGCAACAATTTGGATGATACCGCATAAGATGAAACAATGTGAGTTCGAGTACAGTTACTGTTAAGGAATAT
>NW_014333188.1:3224-3805 GCF_000341935.2 Cephus cinctus | reverse complement strand
GAGTGAGTAAGTTCTTTCGCAGATTTTGCAGCGAAGGGTATTCCAGATCTCCCAGATCCGCGATGTGTTCGGTTCGTCCAATGAAAGCTCCCAACCAAACTTTCTTCTCCAATCCTTTTACATAGATCTTAGATGCATTTTGCAGAATAACTCGAAGAATGTTTCTAGCTTGATTGTAAGCAATGTCCCCAGCGCTCCAGGATATACCATGAAAATTGCGCTCCAACCATAAATTTATACTTTTGTATTTAGCCGGTAGATGCTTCCATGGACAAGGCGGTTGAAACAGGAACGTTGCAGGTTCGGAGAAATTGTTGTCGACTCCAATCACGGATAGCTCCTTCAGGACAAACTCGTTCGAGGGTGTCTTGAAACCTTGTGCGTCCACGATAAATTCCATTTTTTATGAACTGCACGGGGGGGGGGTACGATTACAGCGTCTTTATACCAATTTCTTCACCCCACCACTGATCGGGTTGTATTCCACTTTACGATCGTGCAGGATCAGGCAGAATGCCGATTTATCGGCAGGGAAATTGCCTTGCGCTTCGAATTCCAGACGAATATCGACGGGTCCGAGT
>NW_014333188.1:0-218 GCF_000341935.2 Cephus cinctus | reverse complement strand
TTGTACGCGACCCAGTGTGTTCCTGGACCATCTTCGTCGTCGAGATTGACGATTGCCGACTCGTACTTGTACGGAATCTTCATGATCTTGGCGTACTTTAGCAGATCCGCATCGGTCAACGCCCGGCGTGGTAGTTTCACTTCAAGTTTTTTGGCTTCAGATGAAGGCTTAGTCCCTTTTTGTAGGGTTTCAAATACAGTCCTTTGCCTAACGCGATG
>NW_014333187.1:0-1217 GCF_000341935.2 Cephus cinctus | reverse complement strand
CGAAGATTGCCGAAACTGTAGAAATAAACGACTCGATCGTTTAGCTTCTTGTACGCGACCTAGTGTGTTCCTGGACCATCTTCGTCGTCGAGATTGACGATTGCCGACTCGTACTTACACGGTCCACCCTTCGGCATAGCGTTCCGCATGAAGACTCCGCGAAAATGTGGAATCTTCATGATCTTGGCGTACTTTAGCAGATCCGCATCGGTCAACGCTCGGCGTGGTAGTTTCACTTCAAGTTTTTTGGCTTCAGATGAAGGCCTAGTCCTTTTCTGTAGGGTTTCAAGTACAGTCCTTTGCCTAACGCGATGGCTTCCATTGTCTCGTTGTGCCTCTGACTTTCCTTCAGTTGCTCCTTGTTTGCATTCGCATCGTTCACGGCTTTGGCTATACCTGCAGCACCGCCGGCCAACGCTCCAGCGGCACTGAGACCCGCAAACACTGTTTGCCCAGTTATAAAGAAGCCTCCGACTTTGGACGGTACGGGTAGAATGCGCGGTGTTCGCACGTTGCGCTTTCCACCTGCTCGTTTGACGGCAGCTTGTGCACCCTTGAGAGCAGATCTGATAGCTACTCCTGCATCGTTGCTAGGAATCATCGATCGTTTGGCTTCCTCGATGACTTTCCTCAGCGTTACAGTCTTTGGCTTCCTTTTCTTCTTCAGTCCCATACCCAGTTTTGATTTGGCACCCATTACGTTCGCTACGGACCAGGCCGCCGCCTTCTCGGCGAGACTCGCGTCTTTAGCGAAAACGCGCTTCCAAGCTTTGTCGGCCAGTACCCTATCCGCAGCCCCTCTGTGTTCGAGACTCTCTCGATTCTTCGAGTAGGCAATGTCGTGCTCTTTGCAGGCTGCGTCCAGGGGGTTGATGCCCGGATCGCCTCGCGCGAGTCTCTTTGCTAGTTTCGTACCGGGCCCGCAGTACTGATAACCGGGTATATGTAACTCAACGGGTAGACTGTTGATGATCCTGTTGACTAGTCCTCTGCCACGATGAGATTTTTTCTTCCCAATGCGTTTACGCTTAGAATGCACGATCATGTCCCTGCGGTGAAACAGTTCCGACTGAACACTGATCCTTATAAACTAGTCATTTATAGTTTCCACGTTAGTCAAGATCGAGATGAGGTTCGAGAAACAGTCCGTAACGAACTACCTGCTAACGGCTACCTGTAACGAACTTTGACAAAATCGTGCGAGTAAAGGAGAAGAA
>NW_014333186.1:77301-89513 GCF_000341935.2 Cephus cinctus | reverse complement strand
TTTAACAATCTTCCTCTTTTTCCCTTCAACAACATCTTCCCTGTCTGCTACCACCAAACGTTTCTACTCTATTTTCGGATCTCCTATTCCTTCCTATGTCTCCACCATTCTCCTCCTAGTATATCCTTAAAAACTAAATTGTATACTATGTACTTTGTATGTCTGTATGTATTTTTGCACTTTGTATACTATGTACTTTGTATGTCTGTATGTATTTTTGCACTTTGTATACTATGTACTTTGTATGTCTGTATGTATTTTTGCACTTTGTATACTATGTACTTTGTATGTCTGTATGTATTTTTGCACTTTGTATACTATGTACTTTGTATGTCTGTATGTATTTTTGCACTTTGTATACTATGTACTTTGTATGTCTGTATGTATTTTTGCACTTTGTATACTATGTACTTTGTATGTCTGTATGTATGCCTGTACTTTGTATACTGTATCATTATTACGTTTGTCGAATAAATTATCTTCAAACACTTATACACTATTTTTGAATCTCTTATTCCTTCCTATATTTCCATCACTCTCCTCCTAATATATCCTTAAAAACTAAGTTTTTAAAATGTCTTTTGGAAAAAGAAAAGTGCAAAGTGGTAGCGCATGTAACATACCACACGTGTATTATATTGTAGTGATATATTTTAATATATTTCTAATGGCATTGATATTACTAATCTTTCGCGGGCTGTATCTGTATGTCTGTATGCATGTCTGCACTTTGTATACTATGTACTTTGTATGTCTGTATGTATGCCTGTACTTTGTATACTGTATCATTATTACGTTTGTCGAATAAATTATCTTCAAACACTTATACACTATTTTTGAATCTCTTATTCCTTCCTATATTTCCATCACTCTCCTCCTAATATATCCTTAAAAACTAAATTTTCAAAATATCTTTTGGAAAAAGAAAAGTTTAAAGTGGTAGCGCATGTAACATACCACGCGTATATTATATTGCAGTGATATATGTAGTATATTTGTAATGGTACTGTTATTGTTAATCTTTCGCAAGCCATATACTATATACGTATACTGTATCATTATTGCATTTGTTGAATAAATTATCTTTAATCACTTATACACGTTGATATTCTTTTGCCCTATGCGAATATCCCAGAGTACGAGTGAGTTCAGTCTCTCTCTTACTCTCCTCCGTCCTAACTGCATCCTTCACCTACTCCTAATATATTTTGAAATTCAATTCTCGAAATTGCACCTCTGGGAGGCTGTATCTCGAAAACGGCTGGGTTTAGGGCTTTTTCCTTGAAATGTTGAAAGATCACTTAATGCAGAAAGTCAGAATGGTCCATAGAAGAGGCTGGTACAGGTTAGATTTCCATAGGGCCACTTTCAAAAAATTGCTTTACTTTTTGGTACTCGCACAATTTTTTTTGAATTTTGAAATTATCAGTCATTCATAGTATAGAATTTCCATTAGTTCGAATTTTCGCTGATAAGAGGGCAGCACCTCCCGGGCATGATATGTGGCGCCATCTTTGAGAGAACGAGTGAACTTTCTCGGATAAAATAATTCCGAATTCAATTTAAAAATCCCATCGTCGAAATTTCAATGAGTAAATCTTATTAAAGAATTCGCATTGGTTCGAATTTTCGCCGATAAGAGGGCAGCACCTCCCGGGCATGATATGTGGCGCCATCTCTGAGACAACGAGTGAACTTTCTCCAATAAAATAATTCCGAAAGTAATTTGAAATTCAGCTATATCACGCTGGTACAGATAAAACTGCGATAGGGCACTTTTAAAAAATCCCTTTACTTTTTGCAACATTCAGATGGAATGAAAGTAATGGCAGAGAAAATGCAGCATAGCCGAGAAGAGGTGTAGAAGCATAAGGTTGGAGGAGAAGGAGAAGGATGCTGTTAGGACCGAGGAGTGTAAGGGAGAGACAGAACTCACTCTTACTCTGGGATATTCGCATAGGGCAAAAGAATATCAACGTGTATAAGTGTTTAAAGATAATTTATTCGACAAACGTAATAATGATACAGTATACAAAGTACAGGCATACATACAGACATACAAAGTACATAGTATACAAAGTGCAGACATGCATACAGACATACAGATACAGCCCGCGAAAGATTAGTAATATCAATGCCATTAGAAATATATTAAAATATATCACTACAATATAATACACGTGTGGTATGTTACATGCGCTACCACTTTGCACTTTTCTTTTTCCAAAAGACATTTTAAAAACTTAGTTTTTAAGGATATATTAGGAGGAGAGTGATGGAAATATAGGAAGGAATAAGAGATTCAAAAATAGTGTATAAGTGTTTGAAGATAATTTATTCGACAAACGTAATAATGATACAGTATACAAAGTACAGGCATACATACAGACATACAAAGTACATAGTATACAAAGTGCAAAAATACATACAGACATACAAAGTACATAGTATACAAAGTGCAAAAATACATACAGACATACAAAGTACATAGTATACAAAGTGCAAAAATACATACAGACATACAAAGTACATAGTATACAAAGTGCAAAAATACATACAGACATACAAAGTACATAGTATACAAAGTGCAAAAATACATACAGACATACAAAGTACATAGTATACAAAGTGCAAAAATACATACAGACATACAAAGTACATAGTATACAAAGTGCAAAAATACATACAGACATACAAAGTACATAGTATACAAAGTGCAAAAATACATACAGACATACAAAGTACATAGTATACAAAGTGCAAAAATACATACAGACATACAAAGTACATAGTATACAAAGTGCAAAAATACATACAGACATACAAAGTACATAGTATACAAAGTGCAAAAATACATACAGACATACAAAGTACATAGTATACAAAGTGCAAAAATACATACAGACATACAAAGTACATAGTATACAAAGTGCAAAAATACATACAGACATACAAAGTACATAGTATACAAAGTGCAAAAATACATACAGACATACAAAGTACATAGTATACAAAGTGCAAAAATACATACAGACATACAAAGTACATAGTATACAAAGTGCAAAAATACATACAGACATACAAAGTACATAGTATACAAAGTGCAAAAATACATACAGACATACAAAGTACATAGTATACAAAGTGCAAAAATACATACAGACATACAAAGTACATAGTATACAAAGTGCAAAAATACATACAGACATACAAAGTACATAGTATACAAAGTGCAAAAATACATACAGACATACAAAGTACATAGTATACAAAGTGCAAAAATACATACAGACATACAAAGTACATAGTATACAAAGTGCAAAAATACATACAGACATACAAAGTACATAGTATACAAAGTGCAAAAATACATACAGACATACAAAGTACATAGTATACAAAGTGCAAAAATACATACAGACATACAAAGTACATAGTATACAAAGTGCAATGGATAAGAGAAATGATTCCAAGAGACCAGTATAGGAGACCGGCTCGAGGAAGAATGAGCGCTGCGGGCCTGACTCGAGCGCTCCCCCCACCAACCGCCTGCTTCGGATCACCGAGTTCTGCGCGACGAACGTGCGCGCACACAATTTTGGGCAACTTCCAGTATTTCTAAATATACTTGGCCAGAATTTCCGATTTCTAAGTGTTAATATTTTACTTTATTGATTTAATTAATTATTTTAATATTCCAAGAACCTAATTTGTTAATATTTCAATTTCAACGTAATTTGTTTTCGATATTTTACAATTTCAATTCACGTTTTATCTACTCTGTATATTCTGCGAGATTTTAATTTAGCCTTAATTTTATATTTTGAATAAATTTTGAAAATAAATCAAGATCCAATAATATTTAGTAATATTCGGAAAGCTTTATTCAATGTTTCAAATTTTCAATATTTCTGTGCAACTAATTTTTTTCTTCTTCTCTCTTCCTTCTTCTTATTCCTTTTTGGCTTTATGCCCTCATAGAGGGCCAAGTGCCTTCAAGTGATGAAACATTTTTCAAAATTTGACGTGCAACACGTGTGTCAAGTTAGCACCGCACTTTCATAAAAATATCTTAAAAATGTTTCAACAATAGGCTTTTTCAATAGTTCTTGAGAAGTTCTATAGCTCCCGGTCTCATTCTAAGGGTTGCTTTGGGAACCGGCTGTGAGTAGCGGAGAACCTCTGCCTCCAAAGCTATACGTTCGTGATCACGTTTAACTCGGCTACGACGGGATACGCATTATCGAGGGAGGCGATGATCACAAAATCCTTCTTCCGGACTCGCCGCTACGATTTAGCGCCATGCTTTTGGTATCGCCTAAAGTCGTAACGTTGAGCATCTCCCTACTCATCTCTGCTGTAGATACTTTCCGTGTTCCGTTATACAATTAGAACATTGCAACTGATAAAAACAGACCGGTCGCAGGCCATCTTATTTGCATACAGTAATGATGTCATTTACACAGTATTGAAAGCCTATATCGGAACACAGGGTTGGTTATTATTTTTAAACCTGACGCGTGATTGGCATAGGCCAGGTTGACCATAGACTGTGAACAGAAGGATTCGTTCATCTTTGTTTATTTCGCTTACTGGCAAACACGGCGAATTCATATTAATCGAATTATTATTTATTAAAATGTATAATACAAGATAGAAATATTTCTTAAGCAATGTAAACTTTTAGCTTTTAAATTTGGAAGAAAGGCCTTTTTGTGCTTCACTGATATTATTTGGTATTAAAATATACGTGTTACTCTAGCACGTAACTTGTCAAGAGAAAATACTATTTACATTGATTAGATGGTTAATTTTACTTAATATTTTTAAAATTACTCTTAGTCTGCTCGTATTATGGTTCTTGCAAGACTGGTGTTATTTCTATAAATGTATACTTGTCCTAATATCGCTAGATCTATCAGCACCTGTAAAGTTCCACAAACTTGAAATTGTACAGGTGCTTCTCGCTGGATAAAGTAACATGTTTTGAACGTGTCTCCCATTGTCCACATAGCTACCATAGTTATGCTACAACATTAAAAATTTTAATGCAGTTTAAGCATGTCGCTGATCATTCAGTGTATGAAAAATAATAACAAGCAAAAGTTATAAAATGCAGACGATACATTACAGCTTATTACACGAAGAAAAGATATTTACTTGTATTGTATATATATATTATAAAGGACATTGATTAAATTCTTACCTCATTCCCTCAGTAGATTTATTGTGAACATTGCGAACAAATTGTGGCACACCCAACATCGCTTCAGTTAAAACTGCCAGTAGTCCCACAGTTTCGACAAACATTAATACATCCACAAAGAGATACATTATAATAGAACCCAATGCCGCAAAGAGTAACATGAAGTCTAGATATGACTGGAAGTCTGTCCATTTCCAAAAGTACTTAGTGTCCAAATCTATCCAAATTAATACCCAAATAGAAAATAATAGAGAACTCTAGATGAATGTATATCCAACAATATACAGATAATAGATAAGATGTGATTAATAAAATACAACTATGATGTATATTACCTGTGAACACACGTTCCCTAGATTTAATAATTTGGTTCTTGTTGCGTATATTTATACAGACTCTTATCATGAACAGCATTGCTATATTCATCAATATACTCTGTAGTAAAAGCGGTAACTCATAATGCTTCCCAAACCTAAATAAATAATAAAATAGTGTTACAATAAACATTCAAAAAGTTTAATTCATTGTAATTTTCAAACAGATCTTAATTGTGTCTCATTTATTACATAAGGCTCGACATGTTATTTAAAGAATAGTTTAAAATTTATGTACACACCAGAACAGGATTCGTAAAGTATTTGCTATGAGCAATGCTAGACATACGTAAAGGGAGAAACCCTCAGCATCATTCTTTCGTTTAATTTCTCTGTACTGAGGAATGTAAGGTACAACCCCCCCAAAGATCATTGCTCCAGAGGCAATCCAATTAATGACTTGGTTGACACTTAAGTCTGGATAGTTTTCTTCAAAGACATTCATGGTTGTTTTTTTATACCTCTCACGGTAGGTCAATTTCTGCTGCATGGAGTTACCTTGTGCAACTGTTTACTAGGTGTTATGACGGCGATAAGCATTATTATCCTGCTGTTGATTGACTATCGCGCCAATAACTTAAGGTTTAAAATTGTTTCATTAAATTTTGCCGAAGATAAGTAAATACTAGCAAGGATCTTAATTTTATCATATCACAATGCGTTTCAGTTGAGAGGTTCATGAAGATCATTTATATTTAAATACGTTACTTGGACAATTTTTAAAAGAAATCGAAGTACTAAATTGACATATACTTTGAGGCAATATCACACTTGTTCTTTTGTAACGTAAATATAACGGAGTGTCACTTTGGAAAGAAAATGTGGTAATTAAAATTTTTGTATAAGGTTTCGTTTCTGTGTAATGCATTATTAATGGCAGAGGCCGGTACTCCGATTTTATTTGCAGCAGGTAGTACCGTTGTTTGATGTGATATTAAGTTATTTTTAACATAATATTTACATTAATTCATACCCAATAAAGAATAAGGCTGATTCTTCTATTATTTCAGACAATGGCTACCACCAGAGCTATTTATCATTTATTAAGACAGCGACATGCGCTACTTTCAAAGTTTCCAGCATCATCTTACTGTGTTCTACTAAACGGTTCTTTAAAAAATAATATCTTTCAAGGAATTCGTTGTTCTAGTAATAAATCTGTTCCTACAACGACATCTAAGACGAATTCAAAAGTTGGGTATATTGATGTATGTATATTAATTATATGCAAAACTAAACAGCCTTTTCACGTTTTCGCAAATTGAAAATCATTTTGCATTTTAGGTTGGTTCCGTTAAAGAAAATACCAAAGTAATCTGGTATTCTGTTGTAATATTAATTGGCTTGGGAGTGACTATTGTAATAGGTTATACCATTCTTAAAGAGTTGTTCTCTAATGAAAGTCCAAATGCTGTTTATAACAGAACATTGAAACGTTGTTTGGAAGACACAACCATAGAGAGTATTCTTGGACCACCAATTACAGCCCATGCAAGTAACCAACCAGGTCGTCGTGGTCGTCTCAGGTCAGATATAATTTGTATTGAATTTCAATCCATGTCTTTTATATGTAATGACTTGTTACATTTCTAGTTACAGTTACTATGATGGTGATGGCTACACAGGTATGAAAATACAATTTTACATAAAAGGCACTAGGGAGAAAGCAACTGTTCAAGCTGATTTGAAAAATGTAAGTTAATAATTTTTGTTCACTCTTTTATAATATGTACATTAAAATCAATAGTGCAATTGTTATATATTTTTTTTCCGCAGGGAAAGGATGGTGTTTATGAGTATATATATTTGATTGTTCAAGTACAAAATTATGCCCATAATATAATTGTTTTAGAGGATAATAGACATGAACTTAATACGAATGGTTATACAAATAAAATTATACAAAATGAGACATTAAGCATGTAACACGTAATGTGAATTCCAAGACAGGGATAATGTTTGATGTATAATGTAAAGATAAAAATAAAATTCCGTATATAGTTATCATCATATCATTGGGACCTGTTACTTACCATGAGAATAAAATATAAACCAAAATTCAAAATAACAGTATTTTAAGAAAAATTGTTTGCAAAAGTGAAGTAGAAGCATAGTATCCAAGATTAACAATCATTTTCTATCAGTTTCATTTCCACAGAAATATCAACCCCTTGATGGCTCATGCGAAATTCCTTATGATCCCTTAATACATCCGTCAGTTCTCCAAACAGATTTTATAAAAAAAATGACCTGTGTGAAGTCGGCCAATTACCTTCACACAGGTCCAAAAACTCTAGCCAACCGTACTTTGTGGTATTGGCAACACTGATGCCTCACTTTATTAATTTCCCCTAGTTTCTACTGGAACGTAAACAACAAAATCAAGAATTCAAACAATTTGAAAAAGATATTAATATAAGGTGTCAAATGAAGACTGCACCACATCAAAGATTAGTCATGGCTGGTGATCGGGATGTGTAAGTTACGACTAATTATTCATACAATTATTCAAGCAATTTTATAAGTAATTATTGTTTATAGGTTAAAAGAGTTACTGCGACGTCGTTTGGTTGAGTGTGGTTGGCGTGATCAAGTAAAGATAATCTGCAAGGAATTGATTAAGGAAAATGGACAGGATATTACATACGATACTTTATTGTCAATGGTCACAAGCAGAGCAAGAAGTCTTGTACCAGATTCTGTAAAGAAGGAACTTTTGCAGAAGATAAAAAATCAATTGATGTCGCAAGAAGAGAGTTTGAAGATGTGAAGAATTAGTATTAATTTGTATAAAAATTACTTTTTTACAAATTTGTATGCTCGTGATATTAGTATTAAATCCAGCTTATAAACAGAAGGTAACAAACCAGTAGAATCTCCATGAAGAGGTGACTTAAGCATTAAAAGTAATCAACAATAACCTTCAACTGATTTTTGTACATAAAATTTTATAATACTGATCCTCAACTATTATTTTTTGTTTGGTTTTCACAGAGTAGATGATATGATTGATATTTGTATGCAAATAAATGAAAACTATTATTTCTATTATTTTGATTACTCACCTGAATACATTGAGGCATTTTGTACTTATTGTTTAATTAATATTATACAAATAGTACAATATATGTTCACATAACACAATTTATGAACAAGAAATATTTTAGTTATACGCTTTTCTCATAATTTCTAAAAGTATTGAAGTATACGTATTTATCTTCTATGAAATATTAATGTTTTTGAAAATAACAAATGTTTACGTCTTGAGACGAAATATTCAATATTTCAGTACATCCCGCCACATTTTTTTTTTAAGTGCGGACATTTCCTTGCCTTCTAAGCACTCTAGCGTTGATATTCGTTACTACTGTACACGATAGGCGTTTTCATCTTACTTACGTTATTCTACAACAAAGTTATTGTCCGTGGCGTAGCATCTGCTTTCGATAGTGTAGACGGTTTTACGGATAATAAAGTAATAGTTGTTTCAGAAAGTAGCTAATTAATAGTTAAGACATGTTGATCAAGGTGAAGGTAAGCCTGAATATCATTTTGATACATTTCTCAGATATAAATATTAATGACTTCTAACCACCTCACGCTTCTTGCAGACTCTCACTGGAAAAGAGGTAGGTGTCCAAAAAGCAATCTAAGGGTATGAAGGACCGGTACCGGTATTTAAGTAAACGGTGTAATTACCAGTTTCATTAGGATAGTTTTAAACAAACGTATCAGCATATAACTTACCTTGGACTCTTCCAGATTGAAATAGATATAGAACCGACAGATAAGGTTGAGAGGATCAAGGAGCGTGTTGAGGAAAAAGAAGGTATTCCTCCGCAGCAACAGAGATTAATATTTTCTGGTAAACAAATGTACGTCTCATCATTACTAAATAATCTGGGAAAACTAGGGAATATTCTGTGACATATACTAACTACATGAATTTCAGGAACGATGAGAAAACAGCACAAGATTACAAAGTACAAGGTGGTTCCGTCTTACATCTTGTGCTTGCACTAAGAGGAGGTCTGTAGCCTAAATCCATGAGGGTCAATTGCTTCTTCTCCACTAAAACGTCACGTGCAACGCGGGCAGGTCCCAGACCACAACATACATTTGTATTCAAGCATTATTTAATAAAATAATTTAGTTGTATTTTGGACTCTGGGACTTCTCGGTTCGATGATAGCGACTATTGTGCGTAGCTCGGCTCCATTTCGTCTTGAAGAATCTTCTGCAGATACTACAGTAGGCCGCAGCGTTCATCGCTGGTTCGTGCTTGCATGCAACGTGTCGCAACAGGGCATGCTGCGTCGTGAAAGTGACATCGCACTTTGAACAACGTAGCAACGGCGAATGGATGCTGCGCTGCACTCGAAAATCTCCGATTTCTATAAAATCGACCGGAATCTTTAAAATCTCTCATTCGTCTGGGCGCGTACCGTAATCATGATACGAGGGGGTAGAGTCAATATAAGCATTTTCCGTTTATTTAAAAGAACCAAATTGTGAACCGTGTCGAAGAACCGGGCGTTTAAACGCGAATATTTTTTCTACTGTTTCTTTACACATCAAATACTCTTTATTTTCACAGCAATGCACTTAGTAACATTTCATTCTTTTTTGTGCGGGGCCTACGAGGTGCTTTCTGATACATGGACGGACTAACTGTAAATGAGATCCTCTGAGGGTTGTTCAACCCCTTCGCCAACCTATATATTTTAAGTTTCTTTGTTTCTTTGCATTCTTTCAAAAGATCATGGAAAGCTTATCTACGATCATACTAATATACTCACTAGCAAGCAAATTCTTTACCGTGATTACGTATGACGCACGATTTATCCGCACAAGCGTACAACGTGTATTTCGCAATATACTTATTATCAAAACGCCTTTAAAGTTTATCACATAAATTTTCAAGAACAAGCTAAAGTAAATGACTAGATTAACAACACTTCATCCGAAATTGTAAACTACAAGTAAATAAAATCCGTTCGCAAACTTCGTTATTCTTCTACATTCTTCGTAATTCGATAAAGCGAGTAAATATTTTGCGAAATGGCGAAGGGGTTCGTTGACGAAAAGAGACAGAGAAAAGCAGAAGAGGGAAAAAAGAAAAGTAGAAAATAGAGGGAATTGCGTAGGAAATAAAAAAAATATCTCATAAAGAGATCGGTAAAAGCCTCTCCACAGCGAAGCAATAAGACTACACCTATTACGTCATGTGTATCACTAGTAAGTTAATGCCGTCGCTTCAGCAATATAATAATAATAATAGCAGTCCCTAAATGCTACATGGACTAAAATTCGCGTTCATAGAAGTCGAGTTAGGAGTCGAGTTCCTGTTTAGGGCCGCGATGTCTGCGGATGCTCTTTTGCCATTGCATGTTATGTTTCAAGCGCATATGACGACGCAGGTCGGTTCTACGACTGAGAGTGGTGTGACAGAGGATGCAGGTCGTCTGGTTGCGATGCACTTCGAGGTGCTGGGTCAGCGAAGCAAGGTGCTTGTATACACTTCCACAGAGACTGCACGAAAAACGCCCTGGCCCCTGCACCACCACCTGACCAGTTGTATCGCCAACATGCTTCCGTTTTCGTCCCACCCCCCCTGCAACACATAACATTTTCGTGACCCCAGTCCTCTGGACAGTTCACGGGTCGACCCTTTAACTGTTCAACATTTAATACACTCAAATTAGAATATAAAGGGCGTACCATGTCAAAAGGTATTCCTTAAAAATACATATTGTTTTTTCTTTCAGTTAACTTAAATTTTCACATACATGGTACAGTCGGTATACGAATTCTTTTTTCAAAGAAATTATCTTTAGCAATGGCGGTTTCACAGTTCAAGGGTTCGCCGTCTACGTTTCAGCATATACTATGCTATTTCTACTGTAGCTATTTTACTGTAGCAGTCTTGAGCGTGACCTAGTGTAACGACTACCCACTAAAAATTTCGCACATTGATGTACATAAAGGAGTAATGGTCGATGACGTAACAGAAACGAACAATCGGCAACAGATTCTTTTTCTTCTTGTCTTTGCTCAGGCACTGCCATACAGAAAAGCACGACGAGCGAGGTATAAACGCAACGACACTTAACTTTAGGGAAGGTTCATTCTACATTCACTGCATGTGCTCGTAGTCTTTTTTTTTCACAGTTGATGAAACTTTTATTCACACATATCTTTTCGCTTACATTGGTTGGTTTTTTTTTTTAATTCGCTTAGTATACGACTTGGCTTCGTGTTCTGTTTTATTTTTTTCTCTTTCTATCCCCCTTACGATCTCCCACCCCCCGCGTTTCTCGTATATATCTCTCACTTTCCTCTCATTCCATATGTAAATATCTTTTTTTTCTTTTCTCAATATTCTTTTCACTTCATTACCCTCGTCTGTATAAGTCGAAACATGATTTTTTACGTAATGACACATTATACGAATGAGTTTTCAATTTTTATCATCACCTTCCTCAACTTCAATCATAAATAATAAACTAAAAGTAATTACACGAATATCTCCCGTACCGTCCACCCCTCCCTCCCTATTATATCGACTAAATTCATTTCATCTCACACTCTTTTTTAATCAACCCCCCTTCTCTCCCATTATCCCCCCCCCC
>NW_014333186.1:74314-77088 GCF_000341935.2 Cephus cinctus | reverse complement strand
CCCCCCCCCCCTCCTCACACGTGGCGATCTTGTACTTATAATCGTATCGTCGCTCTCGAGGAATGTGCACGCTTGGCTCCGTCCAAATATGTCTACCCTTGCCAGATAATAATTGTTCGCTTAATAAGATTTATGTATACATATATAAATATAGACATAGACATGATCTTGTATATATATATATGTATATTATATATATATATATTGGTTTTTTATGTATACACATAGAGATTCTACCTAGGGTAACTTAATTAGAAAACAAAAAATATATATACATACTTTTATGTATAATAAAACAAAAGTAGTCGGGAGGACCGAAAAGAAAAAACTAAAATGCAGAGTAATTACGCGTGTAAAATGTTTTTTTTTTTAATTCCAAGGCGCTCTCCGTATACTGTTAATCTGATTGCTACGCGAATAACGTAAACGCGTATACTTTTTACATCCATCGAGATGATCCACTTACAATAAAAATAAACTATAAAAATATCTTTGGCAACTTGTCGTCGATGCTATCAAACGAAAGAAAACAATAATTATTTGTAGGCTATTGCAATGGAAGTCGGATGCCTAACGGCAAGACGAGGCTAAGGCGTACTTCCGATAGGATACAGCTTCGAAGAAACTGTGTAAGCTGGACGAGGTTAAAAAGAAAAGGAGAGTCCAGTGGAGCAAGCTAAGAGCTTAACAGAAGGGAAGAGGGAAAAAAAAAGTGAAAAGTAAAGGTAGCAACAAGGTAAGGACGTTAGAAAAGAGAATCAACGAAAGATTTGACTAAGAGCTTCCAGCAAGAGACGCGGAAGGAGGTTATAAATAAAAAAAAAAAAAATCTAAAATCTATAATTCGCGTCATGCATCGTTCACGAATCTTTGGCAGTTCTTCGAGACTAGAAAGCAGCACATTCCTTCGCAGGGCAATTAAGTACGAACGGAATTGACTAGATAAAATAATTAGCATCACTGCGCAACGAGCGAGCGTGGATATCCGTACCGAGCATACATTTGAATATAGGTAAAACATATGTCAATACGGATAGTCGCGCATGCGCGTTATATCTTTGGTTACAAAATGGTGTCATATCGCGCGCCATATTTTCCTCGGATCCATCTGGATCGATAAATCGTTACCTCTCGTATATCTATGTATGCATGTTTTAAATATCTTTTTCCTTTCTTCTTCGTCTTCTTCCTTTTAAATATTTAACGTGTCCTCGGTGTATGTATAATTTATGTATGTATATGTACACGTAGGCTGTATGCATATAGAAATGACTAGGTTGAGAGATTTAAGGAAAGAAAAAACGGCCACGTAGCGCTTCTACACAGGTCGTGATATCCTCATTACGGTCATCATCATCATCGTCATCATCGTCATCGTCGTCTCGACAAGGCCTTGCACTAAGGAATTGGACTAGAGGTGATTCTCTCGACGCTGCTCTCACGGATCCGAATGGTCGTATAGGTCGGTCCCGATTCAAGACTCGAAGATCCTGTATTGTGGGCCGCGACGATCGACGAACTGGCAGGCAATGGCGTCGACGTTCTAACGCCGTCAACTAACATTGGCGTCCCAAAGCCAAGCCAGCCGTGTCGATTCTTTAAGTGACGCTTCATGTGCGTCGTGCGACTCAGCACTTTGTGGCACACGGGACACTGGGTCGTTCCTTTATGCATATTCATATGTTTATACATAGAGTCCCGATTCCAAAATGATTTACCGCAGAGTTTGCAAGAATGCGACGGGTGCTCGATGACCACCGTGCGTGAATCTAGATCAAATAAAGATTCGTTGCTACATATTTTTTGACCTACTGTAGACAAATTTGTAATTTTTTTTTTTCTTTTTCAATATACTCAACAACCCTCTACTACGTGTCTCTCTCCATTCATCACAGAACTCAGACACAATAAAATATATCACACAGTCTCTCCCTCGATTGAGTACTGAGAATTACTCTGACGTTACTTGCCAAGTTTATTTTTACTATGATTTTAGAAAATTTCGTTCTCTTTCGCTTTTTTAAAAAATATTTTTTCTTTTTTTTTTTTTCTTTTTTTTTCGTCGTCCCGTACATCCATCAACGATACAGTAACTGGGGGAAGTCCGTTTATCTCTTACAAGGAGTGTTATTACGTATACATGTATATATGAATTTTTTTTGTAATATTAACAAAAACAAAAAAAGGAAACGGACTTTTCTTTTATCACTCGCTAGAACAGAAATAAAACTTAACACACAGAAAACGAACTCGGTGCACACTCGGAGCGATCATGCTTTGCCGAGCAGGTCGCTCGGTGATCTACACGTACGGCACAGAAGATACGGTGATTTTCATGCACAACGCTTTGTAGTGTCATTATTATTATTATATTATTATTATTAATTTTGCTATTTACTATTGTCCTTGCGGTCGAGTGATTCATTCGATCTCTAAATAATATTTGGGCACACCGACGCATCAGCGTCTCACACAAAACCATTACCTACCCTGACATTTAGTTTCTACTGAATCATTTTTTTGCGTTTCTCTTTTTTTTTTCTGAATTCATGTTTACTCTGCCTGTTGTGGTTTTCACTTTTTGTTGGTTGCTTTTCTGCATTTTTGGAACATATACCTACTGCTCGCCATCATCACTCTAGTGCAGTGTACCGACAATCAATTTGCATTTCCCTTAAGAACCGAAAGGAACCGGATATGCCCCATTTATACTTTCACACATCCGTGTATATATATATATATATATATATATATATATATATATATATATATAT
>NW_014333186.1:70090-72590 GCF_000341935.2 Cephus cinctus | reverse complement strand
TGCATTGAAAAAAAATTTTTCCTTTACCAATATTCGCTCTTATCCTTTTTCACGAGCGATCAATTTTTTTTTCTTTTATTACAAAAAAAAAAATTATTATAACGGGCGGAGCAGTGGCGTGGACAATGCGTGGGTATGCAAGGGGGTAACACAGTGTGACTCTTGTACTTGTACCATTTGCGAGTAATATTATTCCCATAAAGCGTGAACCAGCTAAGCCTCCAACCATATAAAACCAAGATAGGTATAGGTAAAGAGAGCGACCGTGGGAGTATTTTTCTATATTATTTAGTAACTTCGTCGTCTTCTTTCTTGGCTTTGACTCTCTCGTTAATCGAAGTATTATGCTTACTCTCGTTTGGGACAACGAGCGCGTCGAGCTCGGTCGACAATAATTGTTTATCATTGTTGTAAGGTACTGTTTTTCATTTTCTTTTTAATATCATTTTTTTTCCCCGTCATTCTACAGCATTCTCGTTCAACGCGAATTACGTTCTCTCATTTACCGTTTCCCATATATCACTCTCAATCTCACCCTTAGCACAGACTTTTTTTCGTCTCTGCATTTTTCATTTCCTTTTTTTTTTTTTCACGCGCACACACGCACACACACGCCCTCTGGGAAATACACACTTCTCATTCCCGCCTTAAAAAAAAAAAAAAGAACAACGCACTGGTGCGATTGCGCGATCCAAGCAATCGCCGTCTATAAACGGCGGCGTAATCTAATGTCTCATTCGTACGAAAATGGTTTGCATTTTTCTTCGACTCCGACAAGACCGAGTCTCCGTTTTCTTGCGAGTTCGTTATTTTAAAAAATACCAACGTAGAGGGCTTACGACCGTAAGATTAATATGATGATAATAGGCGTCTAAATTCGTAGTTCTAGACAGACGACTGTCGTTAGGACGCTGTCGCGTTAATTACGTTCTCATAATTGCACAAAGCTTAATTAATTAGTACGAACGCCGTACCTCGCTAGTTAATCGGTACGACGTTATCATCCTGTACAAGAGTATTGCTTGTTAGGATTTAAAAAAAAAAAAGTACTCGACCGACTCTTGCGACGAGGTTAAATATATTTTTTATTACGTGGCTATAATATTTATATGGAATAATCGTTCCGTTCGCAACAGAGACAGTGAGAGGGAAATTGCGATGAAGTACATACATATGCACAGTGATTTTCTAATCAAGGTACTGGGGCCTGAATACGCATGGAAATAATTTGTCAAGGAATTTTGCTGATTAAAAAAAATTTTTTGTACACCTCTACCAAATACAGTGGGACTTCGAAAACTCGAACTTCTGTAAGTAAAAAAACCCCCGTAAGGCTATGAATATTCGAATTTCCTAATGATTCGCTTCTACGATAATATCAAAGCCCCGATAGATCGAAACTACGATAACTCGAAGTATATATCGTTTCCCTTGAGATTCGAGTTATCGAAGTTCCACTGTATCTACAAAATACTCGTTTTTCCCTTACTTCGTTCTACGCGCGATATGCATTTTATTTACATCGTCTTACGATAACTTCGCTTTCGTCATAACCGAAATATCCATTCGTTTTACTGGGATTAGGGAGATTAGTGGTGGGGGGAGAGGGGGGTCAATAAATTTTATCCCTTATTCCTTCACTCTGGCATATGGCACTGCGAGCTACGCGATTTTCCCGCGTAAAACAAAAAGTAACCCCCCCTGTCAGAAAAATTGTCCGCCTACGCTATCATCTACCTTAGTCATATTTCCCGTAAATATAATTTCAGCATCTCCCGTCGCCGCTATAACAATCGTCTGAACCACTATATATCCTTGTACATGGATATATAACGTGCGTGCGCAAGGATACGTTACATCAGATAATACGAGTGCGCATTTAAGTATTAAAGAAAGAAAAAAAAAAAGTATATAGCTCGAGCGCGGGAAAAAGATTTACTTTCGAAAATTCAGCTTGGCGTCCACGCTAAACGTGCACTTATGGATGCGTAGCAAGTGCGCTTTCATGTCGTAACTTCGACTGAAGATGCGATGACAAATGGGGCACTTAGTCTGGCCCGTGTGCAAGTCCTTATGCAGGGTCAAGGACATGGGATGCTTGAAACCCTTCCAACAAATTCTACAGCGAAATAACAACTCAGTATCCGAGGAATGAGCGAAATCATCGTCTATCGAGGAGCCCAAGTCCGCGCTCGGACCGCCCTCAGGATCGGCCGCTGGTTCTACAAATAAACAACAAACATCACCTCGATAAGTGTGAGAAAAAATATAGACGAAACGCGACGGCAGTTGCGGCGGCGGCGGGGCGGCGATATATGTATGTGTATATATATATATTTTTTAATATTAAAAAAAAAGTGGATGGCATCAAAAGCGTATAAGCTTGGGAATGGAAGCCTGATCAGACAAAAGACATAATGCAACACCATTAAGTCAAAAGCACTAGTCCTGATTTCCAACTAACAGCACGACGGCGCCCCCCCCCCCCCCCTTCCCCCCC
>NW_014333186.1:68795-69914 GCF_000341935.2 Cephus cinctus | reverse complement strand
TTCCCTCCCACCCTATAAGGATATCGATTGGCGTCGGCGTAGCTGTCACTGTCAAGCTATAGATATAGTGTCAAACGATATCTCACGATTACGAGGGACGATAAGAAATTACAATTTTATCATTGATTGAGCATCGAAAACCTTCCTACAGCACATATACTATATATTGTACAAAGTGAGGGAAAGGCATTCGCTATTTTTTATCTTTTTTTTTTTAATTTTCAATTTTCTTTCTCACTCTTAAAGGACTATTCGAACAAACGAGACCTGCGTCGACGAGGAGTACCACATACTATGTGAGTATATGTGTGTATACATATATATATAAACGCTGAATTTATTTATAATTATAATTAATAATCTAACGAACGTTAAAGCTCTCGTTGTCACCGAGTATCATCGCCTAGTTCAGTAAAACAATAATACTACTAATATCGTATTTCATATTTCCTACGGGACCAACTACCTTCGTTATATATCATTATCACATCGGGAGACGATCGAACGATTTGAATATGTCAGTGAATGAACTGTCGATGCCGCGTGGAGTTCAGAGTCGTATGATAGAATAATAATTACGTAATGAAGTTATGTATAACGGCGCGTAACTTTTTACTCTTACGGAATAATCAGTCTGTGTTGGCGAGAGTTTTCCTCGTTACGATATAATTATTTATTTCTATATATACTGGTTTTACGATTATACTGCAAGATGGGAGTTGTTATTACTTTTCTTTCAACGATTTTTTTTTCTTTTTTTTTTTCAAATAAAATTATCAAACGCAAACACCTTTGATAGGCGTCACCATGTTATTCTGTAAGGCTGGCTGCCAGTACAGCGCGCAAAATCCTCGCCAATAAGTTTTCGAGCGTCATTGATAATCGACATTTATCTGAAGACTTGGGTTCGTTTACCGCAGCGCGTAATGAACGGCCTGAAGCAGATTCATAGCGAAAGAACGGGTCACGCGGTACAAATAATATAAAAAAAAAAATTAATTACTCCCCTATATCGATGAAGGATGCTCGTCGCCGGTAGGATAAGAAGAGTATGGCGAGTCGAGGCACGGCTCGTGAAGGTAGTGCCGATGACGATTAATTATTATTATTTTTTTTTCT
>NW_014333186.1:30115-68695 GCF_000341935.2 Cephus cinctus | reverse complement strand
TTTTTTTTCTGGGGGGGGGGGGTCGCACGATCCTGGACATATGTATAATATATATGCATGTATAAAAGAGTATGTATAAGGTATTGTACGTATAAAAGTTTTGCTGCTCTCTTATTTTAATTGATTAAGTCGATCAGCGGGCTCTTTTCTTGTGGGTATTGAGTCGACGCTTTACATAGTGAAGGAGGTGGAACAGGAATGCTGTGTACGAGAGAGAAAACAAGAAAAATCTAGTACAAGGAGTGTGAAACAAAAACAAAATGATTCGTGATAGTCAATGAGATGAAGATAAAAATTGGAATGTGATTTACAGATATTTTCCAAGGGGTTGGTCTCAGGTTGGTGTTAGGGAGGCGGGATGTGCGGAATGGCGCGCATTTCGTGAAACTCCGCGAAACACGGCCATCGGCAGAGGCAGGCATTGCAGAGCCAACATTTGAAGCGCGTCTGCCTGAGCTTTCCACGTGAAGTGAGCACGCCGAGCCGCTTGCAGTGTACACATACTTTCCCGTGACCGTTTGCTTTGCTGAGGCTATGCGGCTGACCAGATACGTACGTAATCCCTCCTGGAGAAAATTGGCCAAATCGTCGGTTAGTGATAATCTCTTAGAAGTTCTTATGTGCACATGCAGGCAACCATTAGTAACTGTGTTGTGTTGTTTTTTTTTTTAATATATAGATATACATATTTTTTTGTAAATTTTTTTTTTGTAAATCGAAAAAAGAACTTTTACTTGCTTGCTTTTTTTTTGTCATTCTGTTCAATCCTCGAAACACAGACATGTATTGACAGAGATACGTATATTTATTTTTTGTACTTTATATTTTATTTATTTTTTTTTGTGTATCCAATTCCCAGCACCAACCCGTAGCCGTAAGCCAGTCTAGTGTCAGCGATCCAATACCCACAATGTAGCATTGCCAGGTGCTAGTTCAATGTGCTCCCCCTATACACACAGGTACACTCTTCCGTAATCTCTCTCTCACTGTGCCCTTCCGACCCTTCTGGCAACCAGACATCTAAATTTTAATAGGTATAAATTTTGTTTTATTTAAATTTCGACTTTTCTCTCTCCTCATCTCCCTCGATCCTTTTTTTTTCCGTAAAGGATGCTGCTCTCGCTATTCCTCTCGGCCTGCTACTCGGTCACTCGGCAGAACCGATACTCGACCTCGCTTCCGTCGCGAAGGGAAATCCTTTTTTTTCTTTAATTTTCATTGTTACAACCCTCGATGGGATCTCGCTGTTACGCGCGATACGTTTGGAAGAACTGACAATAGTTTATTTGAACGATCGATCAAACAAGAAAATCTAAGAGGTTCTTTTTACATTAAATTACGTAACTTTTGTCTCCGACGATTATTTTCCCTCTGCACTCTTGTGTTTTGTTCTTGTAATCGGTTCTCGTGTCTTTAATTTTTTTTTTATTGCGCACGGCTCGCCGGTTCACAATTTGGTTTTGATTCCGCAACGTCGAGCACATTTATTTATATGCACGTTTCTCTACCGGATATGCCTCGGTCTCCGTATTGGATGTGTCTCCTCTCTCTCTCTCCTTTTTTTTTTTTTTTAAATATGCTTCGTCTTTTTTTTGTTCTTATCAATTACTTACCTAGGAACATTTTATATCAATGATACCCGATTACGGTCGAAAGAAAGAACCTCGTGATAGCATGATGAGAGAAAAAGTTGGTTGGAAAGTACACCAGAGATCGCTTAAACATGCCACTGTCACCATCACCACCACCACTACAGAGTCTTTGCATTATTAGTTTGTATATGTATGTAATGATATAGAAAAACGAAATCTCGGTGCTTTCGTGAAAATTTATTTTATTTTTTTCTATATCAAAATCCCATACGATTGTGTTCCCTTGATTTTACTTTAATTTTCGATACACTTTCGTCGAGTCTCTGTGACAGTACCAATTTTTTTAACAACAAAAAGTTCAAAAACAAAGTTCCCACGCCCGGTGCAATAGACGGTAGACGTGAAACTTCCAGATACGAATAACCGAGAAAAACATACGACGTAGTTTCCCTCGTTTGTCTCATCTGCACGAAAGGTAACACGAGTTTCCATTTTTCTGTTCGTTGTCGTAAAATCATGTTCGTTTTTCAATAGGTTCGCTCGCTCTCTTGCTCTCCTTAAGAAAAGACTTGTACCTCCCGAGAGAATGTTTTTGAAGGATAAGAAAATAATAATAACAATGATGAAAATTGAAAGAAGTATTCCCTCCCGCATAAACGAGAGGACGTGTTGATCGATCCTCTCGTTAAAACTTTCAGGAGCCTCATGAGGCAGTGCTCTGTTAGTGCGTACGAGTAGTAGAACATAATGGGTGGCTCCGTCCAAGTTATTAAAGGAACATTGCTGATTGTCGGCACACATACAGCACTTGGCAATGCTTACTAATTATCTACAGCTCAACCTACACCCGAGTGCCTGTACCACACGATTACATTCAGAAATCCATGCACGCTTTACACTAAAAAGGCATCTTAGGACAGTTGACAGAGTCCAATGATATTGTTGATGGATGAATAAAAGTAGGGAAAGTTATGGATCCTGGTGAGAAGAGGGTGGAGGGGGTAGAAGGTTTGAAAGAAATTTTTTTCTTTTTTGCTTTCAGGGAGTGAAAATCGCCTCGTTGCGTTCACCATTTTTTTCCCTTTCATATTCGTCGTTTCTATGTACACGCAATTTGCGAAGCTGACCGTGATAATAAATGTGACAAGAGAGCGACAGACGACACTTCTGGTAACGAAAGCAAAAACAATTGATCTGTTATAGATGAGGATCTTAGGAGGAAAGAAAAATAGAGATAGAGAGAGACAGAAAAGTTGAGAAAGAGATGAGAAATGAAGATTGTGGAATTAAAAAAAAATAGAAGATTGGAGAAAAGCGAAAATAAATGATCGGTCAGATTCGCAAAGTGACAGAGAGTTACACAAGGGATGTTTCCTGGAGTTGAAAACCTGTGTGTTCTTGAGTCAGCGATATATGTAATAGCTTCTCATTTGCAGTTAATAAGTTATAATAATTATTGTGCTTATTAACTTACACCGATATAAGCCAAGGCATAATGCTGACTCCGCCTTAACCCAAGAAGTCTTGTACAACTTTTTATGAAATGCGTGTATCAGTAATGCAAAAGCTGCAAAGGCTACTAAGCCGTTATTGTAGATACGACTTTTGATTAATTGGTAATATCATTGCTAACTACCCCCTCGGAGTTAATTAAGTCAATAACGAGGAATCATTAGCGTTCCTTACTATTGACGCATCATTTTTAAGTACAGATCTTTTGTACCCCCGATGCACAAGGTTTCTAAAGAATTTTTAGGTTCTCTAATTTTAGCTCTTTTTTCTTGTGAACGATCGTTTAAGTAATAAATGTTTTTGTTTTTTAATACAAGGCATCGACGGATACAAAACTTTGAGTGCCGTCGAGCCATACTCCCTTTACTTCTGTCTTCAATATTTTTTGTTTTCAATGACGCGATCAAATGTTATTTGATAAAGGGATTGGATAATATTCTTGTCGATATTATAAAAATAGTAAACACAACGTAACGATGCATTGTAATGTGTGAAAAAAAAGAAAAAGTTTCCAGGAGGTTTTCGGGTTTTTCAAATTTCTTAGGATACGGCATCGACAACAATCAACAACCTGAACTACGGTGTTTAAAATTATATCAGCTGGTTTGTACACTCACCCTGTATAGCGTCCTGCGTTAATCTCTCGCCTGACGTACTCGGTTTTGACAGTAGGTGACCTTCAAAGAACATGATGATTATAAAGCATATTCTTGGTGTATTGTATTTTTGAAACACTGCAACGAAAATAAAAAAAATATCTTAGTACAAGAGAGCTTACCTATGTCCTGATGTTTGACATCATGAGGGGTGTCCGAGGCTGACTGATTAGCTGAGTAGAATGTCTGACTAATGTCAGGTTTTTGTTCGTGGTCTGGTGTGTTAGATGATTTCTCGTCAACTCCAATTCGATTGGTAGAGCTTTCCCCAGTGCTTTGTTCCTCGTAACTGCAACTGCTGCCATCCTGTTCGAGGTATTCAGGCATCTCAAGTTTGAGATTAGGCATTAGTGGGATGATTTCAACCGGGTCGGAGCCCGGTATGTTTTGACCGTCCGTTTTACTGTCACTTTCCTTTGAGGATGAATTCGTCGTGTTTTTCTCTGAATGACCGATTGAACTCTCCCGACATTTTCGTCTCTTGTTTGGCGGAGTATCCGGCTGCAATTCGACGGAATGAAATTGTGTGGGAGACGCGGGAGACTTTGTGCTCTGATTTCCTGACAATTGCGATGACGTATTCTGCAGCTGCACCTCAGGCTCATTGGGAATATCATCCTCCTGAAAAAAAAGAATTTATGCTCATTCGATTAACAACTTATAGTTCAAAGGATATTATTTAAATTAATTTTTTTAATTGTACTAATAGCTTGGATACAAGTTACATACCTCAACAAGACTATCGCTGTCTTTGCCAGTTCCATCTGTTAATCCTTGAACCGCTAAAAGTTCTGCTGTCGTTAAAAAGCTGGCAAGCTGTTCCTGTACTACATTAACCTCGCCTTGATACATAAAGTCGACCAGCGCAGCTAGGTCGTCAAATTTAACATTTCGAAATATGATGACTGGATGCTGGCAAGGATTTTCCTAAATCAGATTACATTGTATATATTAGAATTTGCTAAACATTCATTAACCACTATATGGAAAGACTAAGGAAATACCTTGAACAGATCCCTAAAATATGTGCTACAAGCAGATAAGAGCATCTTGTGTGCTCTAATCCTCTTTCCCTCACAGCTGAGGGTTACATCAACAAGATCTTCGTCTGTGCGCAAAGTGTCAAAAGCACATGTTATGTGTTTCAAATAATTGTTCCACCTTAGAGAAAACTGTTGACTCGAACCCATACTGCACTTCTGAAAATGCACACGAAGCAGTCTTGTAAAGAGTAATATCGTGTCGATATAAAAAATAGTGGAAGAGTGCACAGTATACTTAATTTTAATCATAACAGTGATATTGCAACAGATTTTTAAGATTATCTAAATTTACTCAAATGCACAAAAATTCTCATCCTTATGAAACATATTTACTTACATTCAATAATTACCAAATAAAAATGCCAAAAAAGAAATAAGGGATATCTATAATCTTAAAACGTTCTCGTCACTTCTTAGAAATAAAGATCTAATCCATTAATCTTAAGAGTCGTTGGTTAGCATGGATCAAGGTATCGGTCCGATTGATAAGACAAAAGTTTTCTCGACAAACATGAATATTGGAACGGTGTGCCTCACCTTCCGGCGAACCGTCCCAAGGGTAAAGGAGCGTCGAGAGTCAGACGGGTCCGACGAGCCGGTGAAATTCGAAGTATCAGAAGCAGTAGACTCAGCTAGTGGTCACTTATACAGTGTGGACGAGTGTCTGTAAACAGTGTAATAAACTTGGGTTTCATGGCACTGCGGCACTGGTCACCCGATATACACTCGGTCACTCCGCGTCGTGTTCACCCGAGAGTTCTCGATCACCCGGCCGCGCTCCCACGGCTGTCTTCGTCGGTTCCTTGTAGAGACGCTTAACTACCTTTCTTGCACTTTAGCAATTGCGCTTCCCCCACGAGTGACAGCTGGTAGCCATTTTCCTCTAGGAAAACGCGTTAGATGCGCGAAAGAAGCCCCACTTCCTGCACAAGCCACGCGCCCTGCATAGGCTTCCCTGTCTTGTTGTACAAGCTTTAAGCCGCCTTCTCATGAAACTATTCCATGACACAAGTCAAGATATAGGCAAGGTAAAACACTATGGTAGGTGCGCAGATTTGGGCATTGTTATCACCAGTTTCTCTAGCACGGCAAGTTACCTGGACATGACGCAATGTTTTTGTTTGTTATATTTAAATAACCAGATTAGATGCAAATGACATTTTTTACATAAACAAGGTAGATGAACGGGAGAAAGATAGTCAATGAAGAGTATGATTGTATAAAATAGATTTTTTATTTTTGAACATATGAATTAATCAACAGGTTTTAAAAATTTTGGTTTTTTTGGTATAGGTTCTTCATCCTCGACCTGTACTCTTCTTATATACTTTTTCTCTTTACGATGTCGCGATAATGGATTAACACCACGAGATATATGTCTTGCCATTTGCTCATCAGAAATATCTGTCTCCTTTTTCTTCTCAAGCATCACTCGTTTGCTTTCATTTTCAATTTCCATTAATCTTTCAATATCTGGATTCATACCTTGAAAGCTCAGCCGACCATCGATTAACTTTTCGCAGTATGTGAAGCTTGGCTCTATTATAAATTTATCCCTAAAACATAAACAAAGTTTTGCAATACATGGAGAAACAGAATGATAATAAAAACCTACTTTTCTGATTTCATACGAGTTGTCAACAAGTTCTCAAAATATTCTTCTCCTTCTTCTTGAAATTGTTGTTTTTCCACTTTTTCTTTAGTTCTCTTCATAAACTGCCAAAAAACCAGAAACATGTATAGTTTTTTTGCAGTGAGTTAACCTCCATCTATTTCTATACCTTCATTTCCAAAATTCCTTTGGACAGTTTTGCCTTACTGTGATCTCGTCCCGTCATATTGCCCAATATTATTCTGTCACTATTATCATACGAAGTTTTACACAAAATATCTTAAATCTATCCAAGAACAATTTACCACAAGTAGATTATCGATTTACACACTGCACAAATGTGCAGTCGAACCCTGCATTTTGATCTACTCAAGACCTGGTGAATTCACATATTGAACGGCGAAAGAGTCTTCACTCCGTTGGTTAATTGGTCAAATAGTGAGGCGTTTCAACGAGCCAATCGCAACACCGAAAAAGAATAGTTCTGATTGGCTTGTAAAAACGACTTATGACAATCGTGTTTAACAACGTTCTATAGTCGGCAAAGATACGGTGTTTGTTATTTTGTAGTAAAACGATGCACCACGAAATAATTTACTTTGATTATTTATGACCACGAAAAATTACGTGTCGATTAAACATCCTTAGAAAGTAAATGGTCTCGAACAATCTCGAATAGAATATTGTGGGGCCATCTTCACATCGAAATTTCTTTTTACATTTTTCTTTAAAAAACAATAAAATTCGGAAACTCAAAGTTGCACGGCGAAATTGACAAGGTAATAAGTGGGATTCGACTGTACTACCTCAGCAAACCTTGGAATAATTTTGTCAATCTGGTCCCTCTTCTTCGGCGGCAATATGAACAAATGCTTGTATATTTACATTACCAGTTCTCTAATACACATTGGAATGCATTTGTTTTTTTTGTATGTTAGTACTGCCTCTATAAATGTATTAAAGTATTCGATCGTAAAAAAATTCTTTAAATGTAACTTTAAATATATCGTTTATTAAAATATATTAACTCATAACGATTCTATACAACGAATGTAATTTCTAAAAAATAAGTACCAATTCTGTTGTAGAACTCATACTCCAAGAGTGATTTGGACGGATACATCTTGACGTATTTCTTTGTATAAATCTTCACTGTTTGCTATGCACAAAAACAAAACAAAGAAAAGGACTTCACCTGGTAGGTCTAGTAGCACCATTCAGTTCCTGACCCTTTATTTCGACTGGCAAAGCTAAGGTAGCCACAGCAGCACACAGTGCAGCAGCTGCATAAGTACCCATCGCAGTTGCAATGGACCACTGTAATAAAACTTGTGCCACATAAGGTGTAAGCATCGCACCTAATCGCGCCATAGCGCTACAAGCACCGATACCCACGCTACGCAAGTGCGTTGGATAAACTTCCGGCGTGTAAACATAAGCAGCTTGAAAGACTCCAGCAATAAGACCACGTGCTAGAAAAATTCCTATTGTTAAGACTGTCCGGCTCAGGACACAGGCTCTTCCTAGTACACAGACAGTCGCAGCGAACATCACAAGCTGACAGGCCATCGTACGTTTCTGCCCGATCTTCTCTATTGCAAAAATCGTAGAAAATATTCCAGGAAACTCGGCCAGTGTTGTCCATAATAAATCCATGTAATCGCTTCGTCCCAGACGACAATTGAGCTGACAATCTGTTTCTGGTAACCGGGCATCCGACCATCCTGCACATTGTTCTGTTGAGGTATCAAATAGTTCCGTAGTCATGAGGACGACACCGTAATAACAAAAGGCACTGGTCATCCTATAAGATTTCAATGATTTAATAACTGATAATAGTTTGATATTTGGAAAATGTATATTGATATCTTACCAAACGAGCCATAGTAACGCTGATGTTCGGCGCATTTCTGTGCTAAGTAAATCACGTAATCTTCCTCTACTCGTTGGATAAAATCGGTCAAGCACGAGTCTTCCTAAGGGCATCGGTTTCCCATTTTCTCTCGCGACTCTTTCTAAAGTTGTAAATGCTCTGTCAGTGCGTCCTGCTGCCATATCGAACATTGCTGATTCGGGAAGCCACTAATTAAATGAAATATTGAGTGCGTTGCAATTTGTTGTCGCCTTAGTAAGTGAATGAAGTAAGCGACGAGAAAGGATTTGCAAAAAAAAGATAATGGTGCATAAACTCACTGGTGTGATTAAAGCAAATAAAAATAATGGTACTGTGGAAAAGGCCAAAAGCCACCGCCATCCTAGTGTTGGCATTACAGCTAAAGCCAGAGCTACTTCAAAACACGCTCCCAATGCCCAGAAACACTGAAAAATGCAAAAAAAAATGTTTTCTATGCTGTTTTTAAAACAGGCAAAATTATTTGCGCAACTTACATCAAGCAAAACGACACATTTAGCTCTTTGCTTAGTAGGAAGAAATTCTGCGTACAGTGTGACGCTGCAAGAGACAAAACAAAACGTTGAAAAGCTGCAAAAAATGAGTGTACAATGAAAAAAAATTTTAAACGCACGATTGCGGTACGCAGCCAATCGCAAACCCGACCAGACCTCGCAGCAAAAGTATCCAAAGGAAATTTGGCGCAAACGAACTCAAAAAACCATAGTAAAAAAGTAAAACTGCACACAATGTTAAAGCTTGTTTGCGGCCATACCGATCACTCAGATTTCCCCAAAAAGTCGAGCTTAACATCATCCCTAGAAAAACAACCTGAAACAAATTTATTTTTCAAAATTCACATTTTCCCTATAGTACAAAAACTTTACCGTATTTCAAAATTATGTACCGTAGTAGTTAAAGCTTGTTGATACCGAGTGATACCCCAATCGCAATGAAGTGTTGGACTTAAAATACTAAGTATAGTCATTTCCATACTATCCGCCATCCAACATAATCCCGTGAATAAAGAAAGCTTCACCTGAAACTTTCCAAAACCCAAAGCGTTCACAGCCTGTCCAACAGTAAACGTATCTGAAAATAAAAATGATACCATAAAAATAATCGACTCATCAAAAGCATCCCCATGAAATTCAAAAATTCATGCAAAATGTAAAATCCCACAATAATACATTTGGCGCCCTACTTTGAATTTCCAGAAATCCGCTATAATCATTTAATTTGTGCTACTTTAAATTATGACAATAGAAAACATACCATCCGGTATCACCGCGACGGATGAAAGTTCCATGGGTGGTTCAACATTGACAGTATTATTCTCGCATCTTCTAATTCCATTTTGGGCGGTGGTATTCAAATCTGAGCCATGGAACACGCCGTCCAGTTCTTGATATGGCTCAGAACACTTTCGTCGTCGATAATCAGCCATAATCACGAAATTGTTTTTACCTTCTTGCCGATTTCAATGCCTTTTGGGTGCCAGTAGACAGCATTATTATTACAAAGCTTGACCCGTTATGGGCGCGATTCCGAAATAGGCAAAGGGGAACGTGACTTCTTACTCAGGGCTCTGAATCGTAACTACTTTCATGTGTTTTCGTGACTGACAGCGTCTTGGTCCGCTCATTGTCCGGAACCGAGACCCCGTTAGGCCTGACGATTCAACCCATCTGCTACTCTTGAGAATTCATACCGTTATGAATTCTAGTCCAACACGTCTTGGGGAAACTTTCATTGCCAACTGAAACAGTTTTGTCAATTTTTTCTTCATATCCTTCATATATTTTTAATCATACGGCAGTCAAAGGCAGAGGAAGTATTTTTACTTGTCAAGAATAATTAAACGTTAAAGGGTCATGAAAAATTGACATTATGGGTACGACAGAAAAGATTTAGAAACTTTCTATAATTTGTTTTAGCATTATAAAATAATATTATCTACTTTATAGATTAGGTTTTGTCTTCTATAGATTTATAGGATGTGAACGGATATTAATTCTTTAATTATCCATTTAGCCTATCGATATTTGTTGGCCGCTATAGTTTTTAAAATGGCTGCCACCTGGTGAAAATCCATTACCAATATTGAAACCAATGTGTACGTCACTGGTAAAACTGGTCGCATTCATGGAAAGTGTCTTAAGATTATTTTGCGAAGGGATGTTATCGCAGTTTGTTGCTACCGTTGGTTCCTGGTTGTGATCAAAGAGTTTTACGGGGTGGGGTGTGACACGGAAAACGTCATAATAATAATCGAAATAAGGATAAAGTCCGTAGAAGATTATCGCAAATTTCCTAGAGTTCTAGGGGCGACCAAGTGCGAACGGAAGAATGACATTCGCAGAATGAGGGACTTCTGTAAAAGTGGAGTCATGTAAAAAAAATCAATCGACACGACGTTCGTCGGGCCGGCGACCTTCGTTGTGACGTGCCAGGATGTTTGCGTTTTAACTACAGAAACTTTCTAATTGCTCGTCGATTAATTTTCTTCGAGTTTTCACGATTTTCAGCGACAATCAGCTGCCCTCCAACGTTTAGACCATTTGCATTTTATTGAACACCAGTTGCGTTTTCACAGCTGATCTCAAGAAAGAACTGGTACATTTTTTCCGCGCAAATATGAGTGCTGTGGGTAGAAATAAAACGGGTTCCAATGTTCCCTTTAATTCTGTCAGCCATGAAAATAATGGGAATAGTGAAGTTCATGATGAACCGGTTACCCCTGAAATGGTTCTTCGTTTGCCTACTATAACAGATAGTAAGAATTTTTTTGGAGCAACATTTTAAAATTTATAAGTTTTCATTCTCATGGGTGTATACTAATCTTTACCTTTTTTCTAGAATACCTCTGCTCACCCGAGGCCAATATCTATGATATTGACTTTACGAGATTTCAAATAAGAGATCTTGAAACTGGAATGGTTCTCTTTGAGATTGCCAAACCACCTGCTACTGGTTAGTATAGAATTACATGTACCAAGAGAATGCCATTTAAACAAGAGCTTTAGTATAACTACAATTAAAAATTTCATTTAAATAGAAAGTGATACTAATCAAGAGCCAGAACCCGATGAGGAATCAGGCTGTGAGGATCCTAATACTGGTCGTTTTGTTCGCTACCAATTTACACCACAATTTTTGAAGCTAAAAACAGTTGGAGCCACAGTAGAATTTATGGTTGGTGCAAGACCAGTTAACAAATTCCGTATGATTGAAAGACATTTTTTCCGTGATAAACTACTCAAGACTTTCGATTTCGAGTTTGGATTTTGTATACCTAACAGCAAGAATACTTGCGAGCACATCTATGAATTTCCAGCACTACCAGCGGAACTTGGTAAGCGATTATTCAAGGATTTATTGAAAAATTGGTTGTCCCCCATGATCTCATATATTTTCCAGTATCCGAGATGATTGCAAATCCATTCGAAACGCGATCGGATTCGTTCTACTTCGTGGACGATCGTCTGGTTATGCACAACAAAGCTGACTATGCCTACAATGGCGGCCTAGGTCACGAACTCTTTTAATCTGTGATCTTACCGTCATGAAATTGAGCCTCTCGCACAAGCAGCACTCAATCAAGTCAAAGATGAACACGTTGTAAAGTTGTTTGTATTTCACGTCACCATTGCGCGAAATTCTTGTTATAACCTACACGGACTTAAAAGAAATATATATGTATATATACGTCTGACCGTTTAATCTCGGTTTTGCCGATCTGAGACCTCAAAGTTTTCTTTTTCTGCCACTTACGGGCCCTATGTACAGAATTAAAAGAGCGTTACGACGCTCCCAGCTAACTTCCTAAAATAATCCTTATCACTGTTTTTCGTCGATGAAGCTTGTCAAAATGTCGAGAAACTCCGTGGGTTTATCTGCATGTACCCAGTGTCCAGCACCGGCTATATAATGAAATTTCGCATTCGGAAATAATTTTCCAATGGCCGCATGATCTTCGATTCGGATGTAGTCGCTGTCAGCACCACCCAAAAACAGTGTAGAACCATCAAATCTTTTGCCATTAACCTTAGGGAAGACCGCGATTTGTTTGGCAAAATTTTTCTCCAGTGCAGGAAGATTTATTCGCCACTTGTACTTTCCAGTCTCAGCTTCCACGAGATTTGTCAGTAAAAACTAAAAAAAAAATCATTAATTTTGGTTTCTTATCTGCATCCTGTTTTATAGTTAATAACAACATTTGGCATACTTGTCTAAGGGGTAGTGATCGTATAGAAGATGACAGTTGCTCATCAATCATTTTTCTTGCTTTGGACAATGATACATTTCCATCCAGCGATACAGACTTCATTGCCTGGAAGATCTTTGTCATTGACAGTAAACTAGGGCTGGTACCCACTGGGGAAAAATCCACAACTACCAATTTTTCAACTAATTCTGGATTATTTAAGGCTGTGTACATCATGGTACCACCTCCCATGCTGTGACCCACAAGCACAGCCTTTGGAATTTCTAAATCCTTTAATAAATGCACTACATCTTCAGCCATGGCTGCATATGAGACTTCTGGAGAATGTGGTGAATCTCCATGATTCCGGCCATCTATTGCTATTACCTAGTTAAGTTTGTATTATGTATCACCAAACTTTATCATAATTTATTAGATTTTCTGATTTGTTTTTTATTATGTTATAGATGTGCACAGAAAACTTTAACAATGAATTAAGCCATGATGATTTTCTTTTGTATATACACTAAATAAAATTTAATGTAAAAAAATTGGGTCCATACAGATAATTTAATGAATATACATTCCCTATAATGTGAATTTAGGTATCGGTAGTTACCTTGCAATTAGTTTTTTGATGAATGGCTTTAGCTAATGAATTCCAATTATTTTTAGAGCCAAATAGGCCATGCATTATCAGAATAGGGGGCCTCTTACTGTGATTCTTCTCTTCTTTCGTTGATTCATAGGATACATAGGCTAGTTTCACTGGTGTCGAACTGTTGAATAATGCAGGTTAATTATGTAATTCATATTAAGACTCAAACAGCCTGTACTTACTAAACAGTTGCTGTATTTAATTCACGGCATGAATAATGATTTCCTAAAGGTAACAATGCTAAACTCTTCCTTGTTAAATGTCTGAGTCCTGGTGTTAGTGGAATCATTTTTAATGAATGATCCTCTTTTCTGAACTAAACCTTGACTGAGATTCTGTTGACAATTTTTTACTTGATTTTCGGTTCAATTTTGATTCGCATCCTGACAGAAATTCAGATTCTTATATTTTTTTTAATTGAAAAGGTTATATTCTAAATAGGATATTCCATTGCTCCAATTTCGAGGCGCAAAGAGACCATGAAATGACCACCCCGATGAATCCAATGAATTTCTTGTAGGAGAAATATTCTAGTAATGCAATACTCTGATTGGTGCATCAAAGCATTAAGGAATCTTTTTATGAAGCTACAGTGCAATTAAAGCCAATGGCAGTCTTCCTATAAGTTCCATTGGAATAAAATCTGTGAAAATATTTCCTCGGCGTAGAAAACATTCCTTTATCCAGTTATATTCCAGTCAGCTGACTGCGAGAAGTTAGGTGCACACTTATCTGTCAATACGCCATTGTTTTTGCTGTTGCATTGGGATTTCAACATTTGTTGCAAACTGAGACCTTTTTCTACAGTGGTGATATAATTTTTTTCGCAAATTGTACAAGTGAACAATCACCATGGGCATCGTCTGTTCTTCTGCACAGGTTAGACCATTTTTTATTACCTATCGCAAAGAATATATTCCATCTTTGTCCGAATCTAAAGTATATTTATGAACTTCATCCCGAATATTTCGGAGAAAGGCTGAATGCGTGTATTCAGAGGAATTACCGATATTAATCATGATTATATTTAGACAATGACAGTTAACATACAATTTTTACATATTGTGTTACTATTAAATACATAAATAAGTATGAATTTTATTTCGACATTAATTTTTATTGATTTTTTGATAAGTAATTTTGGATGTCCGTCGCCATTTTTGTTATAAAGTTGAAATTCCCGTACATACACCTTTGTTGTTTTTTTAGTCTTTTGTTTACTAGCTTAAATATTATACTAATTGCAATATTTTTGGATAAATAAAATGGAAAAATTTTATTTTATTTTCAAGATAATTGTTTGCATGCTTGCAGCGAAATCCAATGAGTCAACATACATATCTAATTATGATCTTATCTTGAGGTCAATCCTTTTATTGTATAAACATCGGCTTTTTTAGCGATTCGACGCAAATAATGCATTTTCTTTACTCTGGAACAACATAGTACGATTTTACTTTCACATAACTGGAAATCTTTAGTAATTTTTAGCAAAATTTAATATCTTCAGCCCTTGACCTGTGTGAACTCTTGGCATCTGTTTAACACTATTGATCTGTTTTCTTCACATACCATTCCCCTACTCCTCATTATATAGGACATATTCTAAAAGCATAAAAATTATATAACTATTTTTAGAATCTTTAGGATTGTGTATATAATAAATTGATATTTTTTCCTTACAGCTTGCCTGCCTTTGTGGCAGTGCAGCTTGCAGTTTTTGTTGTTCACAATGTCCATCATGCCGTAATAGTACAAGTACACGTATCATGTACGCGTTACTCTTACTACTTGGCACTATTGCAGCTTGTATCACGCTTGCACCAGGTCTTCAAAACGCATTAAAGAAGGTATAGGAGAAGGATAATATATTTATTTATTCTTCTACTGGACAAAATATGCAATTCATCTTTATTTTACATCCAGGTTCCATTTTGTACATCAGATGATAACTATGTTCCCACAACTTTTAAGTTTGATTGTGATTCAGCAGTCGGTTACTTGGCGGTTTACAGAATTTGCTTCATACTGACATTATTCTTTTTCTTAATGTCTATGATGATGATTCGTGTTAGAAATTCCAAGGATCCACGTGCTCCTATACAAAATGGGTGAGAATTACCACCATTGAATATGATACTGATGAATTATTGAGACACAAAGACATGTGATATTTTGTCTTCAGGTTCTGGGCAATTAAATACATGTTAATTATTGGTGGAATTATTGGAGCATTTTTCATTCCCGAAGGGTCGTTTGGTCCTACCTGGATGTATTTTGGAATGATAGGTGGTTTTCTATTTATAATTATTCAATTGATACTCATCGTAGATTTCGCTCATTCCTGGGCTGATGCTTGGGTTGCTAATTATGAAGAAACTGAATCAAAGGGCTGGTGAGTATTGTAAATAGCATACTTGTTAGCAGAATAGTTATTTTCCTTTATTCTAGGTATGCTGCCTTATTAGGAGCAACATTTTTAAACTATGCATTGGCTATTACTGGGGTCGTATTGCTATACGTTTACTTCACACTGGTAGGTATTAAAATGTTTTCAGTAATATGAAACACTCATTATACTTAAAAATATTGTTTTACAGCCAAATGATTGTGCTCTGAACAAGTTCTTCATTTCATTGAATCTGATTCTCTGCGTTATTGCAAGTGCAGTATCGATTCTACCAAGTGTTCAGGAATACCAACCACGTAGTGGATTACTACAGTCTTCCGTTGTCACTCTTTACGTTGTATATCTTACTTGGAGCGGAGTTTCTAACAGTCCAGGTATTTTGCAGGCCTTTATTTAACTCTGTCTATCACAATCCTAAATTACGCAACTGATGCATTAAATAAATAACTTTTAGATCATGAATGTAATCCTGGACTCCTTGGCATAACAACTAGCAACAGTACTACTACCACCAATACTGCTTCGTTTGATAAGGAAAGCGTAATCGGATTGATAATTTGGATGTGTTGCGTTTTGTACAGTTCGTTACGTACAGCATCCAAATCCTCCAGGATTACAATGACCGATAACGTTCTGGCGAAGGACAATGGAGCTGGTAAGTATTAACTTTAACTTTCTTTTACTTTTTTCTGTTCCATTTATCTTCGCTCTACTAATCTAATACACAACACTATTACAACTAGCTGAAAAATATATATTCTTTCTACTCAAACTGAGGATACCTTTTTAACTTTTCTTTTACGCAGTCAAGAATCCGGCTGACCAGAATCTTGTCGACAACGAAGGTATGCACACACAAAAAATATGCATTTAATTACAGAGTATTTACTAGGCACTCAGTAACTTCGACGATTATCATTCATTGTCGTACCCACACGCAACATTCACGTCATCGTCATTATACTGTCATAAAATAATGAAATGGAACTAGATTAAATTGTCTAGAAGAACATTAATAAGAAAATCCTATATTACAATGTTAATTATTCATCTTTATGACGTAGTTAGTGTGTGCCTGCCTTTGCTAGTCTCTTATGTTTCACAATTTTTCATATAACATCGCTTCCATCATTTTTCATTGATTGATGCATTTTTCTGTTATTGCACTCCTTTCGAACATTATCAGATTATGTTTCAGTAGAAGGTCGTAACGGCGATGCCGAGAGTGGAAATGAGTCCAAGGTCTGGGATAACGAAGAAGATGCAGTTTCTTACAACTGGAGTTTCTTCCACTTCATGTTTGCATTGGCGACATTATATGTGATGATGACATTAACCAATTGGTACAAGTGAGTGTAAAGACAATTGTTAATCAAATTTCAATTTTTTTCCATGTGTATAAAACTAATTCATTCCTTTATTCTTATAGACCAAACTCCGACATAAATTCACTGAACTCCAATTCGGCCTCCATGTGGGTAAAAATCATTTCATCCTGGATGTGTTTATCTCTTTACGTTTGGTCCATGGTGGCTCCTGCCATTCTATCCAATCGGGACTTTTCTTGAACGCCAGATCTTTTAAGTGGGAGGTAATCAGACTCGCATATATAACACTATTGATATACATAAATATTGATATAATAAGCATTAGAAATAAATTGATAAGAATAATATTTGATCACCAATTGGATTGTTCTACTAAGAAATCCTTGCGTCATGCTGTGAGTAATGATAATTGGACTTGTACCGGTAATGCATTTACATATAAACTGTGTAGAATAATTATGTGTAATAGAACAAGTACGTCATATTCTTTCCCATCATTTTTTTTTCATTTGCCAATCGATTAGCGATTCGACTCTTCACAATGTCCACAGTAAAGTATTTACTTTCAAATAAAAAGTAAATCAGTCATATAAGAATATTTATATATATAAAAATATTAATGATAAACTCAAAATAGGTATAGTCCTAACGTAAACATTATACCACTATGTGTAATCTATTAGTAGAATTTAATTTTCTTGGCACTCGCGTCTTCTCTTTATTCCTAATAATATCTTTTTTTGTTCCTTTTATGCTTTCAGTTCGGCGCAACCGTTCTCTATGGCCGCGTTAACCACTTAACCTGGCATTCAATCGGCAGTAATACGGATTCAAACCGTTGTAACGACAAAGAATTATTAAACAAAAAGTAAGCTGACCGCGTACGTCTCCCAAACGTGCAAAATATTCGTGGGCCGCAGATAGCGGAACGTCTCGGAAACGTGATTCCCGGTTAAGTGGTTAAACAATGAAAGAAAGTGAGTAACATATGCGTATAGTCGTGCGTATTAGATGTAGCCTTAAGATCGCTAGTAAATATATACTATATATTATACAATGCATACAGATGTATTCGATGTATATATATATGCATGTTTTCTTTTATTGAACCGGTACAACCTGTCGAATCGGATTCAATGATTGAAGTTTACGACTGCTTTTATGTATCATACAAATATTGATTTGCGGTGTAATGAAATATTACACATTATACAGTCAACTCTCTGTGCAAGCACGCTGCTTATAGTCGCGTTTTCCCTTATTTGTAGAGGTAATCAGGTACCTACTCTTCATCTAGTAAGTAGTCGTGGGGATAGTACGTGTAATTTTTGTAGCACGCCGCACGTGCGCGCAGAAGCGGTGAGAACTTTTTATACAATTACGTTTCAGCACCAAGCGTGCGATTATACAGAGAGTTGACTGTTGTACAGTCGTGTCCCTCAGCAGTTCGGTCTTGGGAACCGGTAACATTTCAATAATCTGCATTCCTACCGAGTCATAAGGGACTATTCCGTAGCCAAGCTATGTGAAGTTTTCATGTTATTGATGAGTCTGGACTATTCAGAGATGAACTATTGAAGGACCCGACTGTACTTATGTATAGATTAGGGCTATGTGTATATATTTTTATAGAGATACTCCTCTCTTTATTGTACTCTTGGGATACACAGAGTGCGTAATTGAAATTACATGGCGAGGATATGTACCAATAAAGGTTAACCCACTGCAAGGAAATAAAAACAGTAAAAACATATTTATTCATCTCTCATGCTTACATCTTGTCCGCAATCCAACATATTCTGCATTATTTATTTATTCACCTAGTTGAATCAAATAAATAATAAGAACTAGCCAGGCGGGATTAGTTAGGCATCTTTGTGGCGTTACGAACATTGCATACGTAAAAAAGAAAATAGAATAAACAAGATAAAAAAACAAATTATTTACAGTGAGCACACAGGCAAAAGGTGAAATTTTCTATAAATATGCTCTCGGCTCTCATATACATTGTATATGATGGCAAGCAACGGTATTTCACAGACTATTTACAAATTTAAGGCCCTTTTTTTCATTATTAAGCCTTGCGCGAACTCAAAGAGCCCTTTCTGTTTAATCGGACTTGACTGCCGTGTTCTTTGATTTCTTCAGAAAATAATTTTTGATGTTCTGGAACGGCGTGTCAAAAAGCAGCGTTAATATCACCGATGTGATTATAATCCAGAGAAATTCACTGACGTTAAACTGTCAAAATGAGAATTAAACAGTTACGTACATTTTGTATAAGTTAGGTATTAAGATTTTTTTATTTTTAAGCCAGTAACTCACCAGCATCCTAAAGAATTCATAGTGCTCGGCACTGCGCGTCTGACCGACGTTGTAAAAGAAAACCGGAAATTGCGTCAAGTAAACAGCATAGCTCAGACGCGTCGATACTAAAAATCCACGCCAGGCAAATAATCTGGTAAGCCAGTCTATAATAAAATTATAAAAAATGTGTGTTGTCATTTGAAGCCAGTGTCATTCTCAATTATCATTTTGTTGCAATGATCTTGTATTACCATTGGTATTTCCTGTGTGCGCCAAAAATGCCATCCAGGCAAATAAAGCACACCAGCCTATTGGCGCAAATGCATTGTACGTTGCAGCGTGGGTTGGATTGTAAATATAATCGATGGAGCCCATTTTTGCAGGACCAATAAATGCACCGATAAACATTAAACTGCTGACTATCCATCCGATATTGATAACAGTCTGTAATTAGAGGCAAAACAAATTTTTAAAAATTGATCTTAGTCATGTGAATCTCTTAATGTATCATTTGCTTATGGAGAGATACTTACTCCGTTAAGCTTGTAACCTTTTGGACAATTTCTGAGCAAGTATCCCACTAAAATTCCCATAATATAAACCGTTAATCTGTGCGTTGGCAAGATGTACGATAAATTCGCCGTATCGAACAGCTGCCTTATCCTAAATAATATATAGGACGTGTCATTAGATATATTAGAGTAATTATATCTTAATTAAAAAAATACCAAAAAATAATGACTCACGAAGTACCGAAGAACACGTAATTGTTCAACCGCTTAAAATATGTAACGTAATAACGTAAAACAGTAGAAGCTATCGCCACAGCGCCAAGTATGGCAGCACCGATCTTAGGCTTCTTCCACAACAGGATTATCATCAACGGCGATAAGGCGAACAGTTGAGTATCGATACCCAAGTGATGTGTATGCGTCAAACACTGAAAGAAGCGTTAAAATAATATTCTCTTTCGATCTCCCCCCATAAAAAAGTCAATTTCTAATTCAAACGATTCCCGATAATTACCATATTTTCAAATCCAAAGTAGTTATGAATGAATAAGAAATTTCTCCACCATGTTTTTTTGCATATGTCAGCATGATGAGTTACAACGAGATTCCATTGAGGACCCGACCCAATAAACGGCATGATATATGTACAAAACAGTATAAGGGCTGCCAAGGTCGGAACCAATCTACAAATAATTCAAATAATTATTATTAGCCACTCCACGCGCGACATGAATTTATCATTAACTTACCTGAGCAATCTTGATAGATACTCATTACGAACATTAAGCTTATTATATTTGTTAAGTCTACCGACAAACGAATAAGTCGTTAACAGGCCAGACAACATGATAAACGGATCCGTATATAAACTAGCTGCTCTTCCAATTACGGTCCACGGTTTACCCAGGTACTGAAACATTAACGTTTTTTCTCTTTTGTCTTCATCTTCAAAGTAACTCATTAAATTGAAATATTACTAAACAACGTCCTCCAGTGAAGAAAGCGAAACAAAGTTTTAGGTCTAAACAAACCTCGGCCATGTCAGTCCTATTCATATAAGGATTGAAAAACAGTGCCATGCATTTGTGAGCGACAATTAACATCATGGCATTCAGTGCTCTGACTCCGTGAAGAGTAGCAATGTCGCCTTCAGCTCTTTCGAATGAAATCAGCTTGTTGAAATTTCTCTTGAGTGAAAATGACAGTAGAATCTCATTGCTATTGAGTGCATAATGATCACAGACAGCTGCGACAATAGACATCGTTATCACACCGGCGAAAAGGAGTCTGTAAGTATTTATACAAATTATTTATTGCATTATCAAACTACGCAATTTAATCAACGTTTTATTATTACCCAACGATTATCGTCGACGTTGGCAATGGCTCGATCCTTCTAACCTGACACATCTCCTGGTCTACCTGAACTGTAATCTTCAATCCAGTTTGTGCTGTGTGTTTGGCTAAAGTTTGTCTCAGTGAAATTTCAACGTCGCGATGTGAACAGGCCGCAGGCGTGCATATAGCCCAGTTGACGGTGCTAAATCGTGGTACGCGGTGTCCAGGCTGAAACAAATAATCAAATGTTTAGTTATCTAAATTAAATTACGTTAAGCGACGCCGTTGTCGTATCCTAGCAAACATATAAGAACAATCCAGTAGCCAATCGTTACTGATCCACTGATAGGTACAATGGATTAATATGGGCCCCATTATTAGCCCGCTCTTATGTGTTTTTTTGGTTATCTTTACGAGGAAACGATTAATTGAAATATTTATTATTATTTTATTAAATCTTGTATAGTTATAGGCAATCGCTTTTTTTTATTAACCGTTAGTTTCATGAATATTAATAAAGGTACAATTTTGTCTATTAATTTTATATTCATCTACCAAACTTTTAAATACAAAAAACCGTTACAGATATACGTATACGTGATATTTTAATTTTATGCAATCCTCGTAAACACGTCCCGGTCTGTATAACCACTGCAAAAAATATACTGATCGTCACCAAAATGTAAGTCTCTTTTCTATTAATAAGATTCGTAGCAGTGTTACTGAATTAAATTGTACGTATTCAAATGGAGATACGCGTATTAATAAGTACATATATTATTACTCGGTATTTGAATATTTAGCAATTCTAGATATTTTTAGAGAAAAGTTTGAGAATGATGATTGGTCATTTTGACCGTTTAATTCATTGAATAATCATCACTATGGTTCAGACAACTTTCAGTGTGTGTATTATTATTTTTTAATTATGCTAATGACGGAAAGATTAATAGTCAATGGATACGTTCGGCAGGTCACGTACTACCCAAAGCTAATATGGGGGATTCTTTCAAATCACGTGAGATCGTTATTTCCAATCTATAGATTCCGGAAATACCCTGACGTCATTGGTCTCCAATAAGGTACTGTTAGGAGAAATCATTGATCTCCGAAGGCAAATAATTTTGTTATACTAATCGTATTGTTATGTACGTGAGAGTACATGTAAAGTACTAGATAGATATGTTTTTTAATCAAAAGAACATTATTTTTCATTGCACAATCCAAGATTAATATCAGTCCTGGGTCGTTGATTTTGTTAAAACGTTTTTAATCGTTATAATAAAAATTTCATCTATTAACCATGTAAAAAAATGATTGACAGCATATAATAAGATTTCCTTGAGAATAATATAAGCAGTAGGGACAGACCCTATAGTTACTACATATAAAATTTACATGTGTTCATAAAACGTAATAATAAAATTGCGTATCGATCGTAAATCGTTTTTTAATATTATTTCTTGCATTAACAAAAAAAGAGTGGTTTACAGATCACGAACGAATATGGGTTAATAAAAGAAATTGGATCAAAGACAGAATTTTTTACCCATATCAATGTCACTCGTATTACACTTGAATTAATGGTTGACAAAAAAAAACAAATAATCATTTCTCACAAGAGCGAACCTAAAATGGACGCTATGTTTATTATAACTCTTATTTGCTCACGTTTAAATATAGGATTTGTTTAGTGCGAAAAATCCTCTTAATTTCGAATAAAATGATTGCCTAGTGATTATTTTTGTTGCATACGAAATTTTTAACCGTCTTATTATATAAAGTCGCGACACGACTAAAATGCGTCATATGCCTATATGCCTATATTAAGAAAATCGATGACTTTACTGTTTTCAAATGATTTTCCGTCAAACCCAGAATCCATGACTGGCAAACGGGTAATTCCCGGAGATAAAATCAGCAATGACAAATACAAGACACATACAGAATAGAAATTATTTGCAAATCAACGCTGTAACGGAAAATCAGACTGTGTTCTCAAATCCGATTATTTATTCTATACGCGTTTATCATTATGTTGATAAATTCTCGACTCCTTTGTTGTCTGATACGATGCTCGTTGGGATTCAGAAACGAGTCCGACTGTTGTCTAGGTTATAATATATTCATCAGATCGATGAAAGTCAAAAATAGCAGCACGCCTGGCACACACAGAATCCCAGAATAAAAAAATAACTTGGAAATATTTTTTTGCAAATAATTTCAAAATGTACATTTTATAACCTACTTCACATAGTAGGTATGGATATCCTTTAATATTTTTTACAATCAAAATTATAACCAGCGGGATCCACGGAGACACTTTGAACGTCAGAGTCTGCGTCATTAGACGAAAATTTCGACTATTAATTTCTTTTACGTATAATTAATATACATACTGTAAGAACTAAAAGTTATGACTGTTACGACCAGCATTTGACTACGTGACTTATTTATTCATTTAATGTATTTTGTAATCTGAATTTTTTTTTCATTTCTCAACTATTAGTAACGTGCAACTTACGTCTGACATGTTACTACGAAATGCGTAGTGGGAATGAAGAAGTCTGTGCAGGTGAACTAAATCAGGCCGTGATCGATCGATGTCCAATTGCAAATAAGCCAAGCAATATTTTCCTCGAATACCATCGCTACCTTTGATCCCGACGCACTCGTCGAAATCGCCCAATTGATTGACGTTTCCATTGAGAAGACCCGAAGGGATCTTGGCTGTGGCATCGTACACTGTGAACAATGATTTTTCGAAAATCAATGAAATTTATATACCTACGTATCGATTGGCTGTATCGAGCAAAGATAAATTATAACCAGCCAATTTTTTATTTTATAAGTAAAATTAATCGTCTGCCTCTGCTGACGTAGAAAAGATCACGTAGGATATTCGATTTATTCGGATATAAAAATTTATTGACAGTTACTTTGCCGGACTTGACGATTTTAAGATTTTAATACATTTGGTTAGACACGTGTCAGTTTTCCATTTGCGTAAACTGCTAATACTGGGAATCAATGACGGAGAGACATTTTATTAGTGACTTTGGAGGATATTTGCGTGCGAGAATATCTTGCATTCCTTTGATTAATGCGCGAGCATATTTTTTTTTCCATTTATAAGAGAAATCGTTGGACACCTCAAAGTAAAGGGCCTTATCTCTGAGACCACGTGTTGGCCAATTATAAATACCTTTTTAGTCTTTCACATTTATTAGACGCAAAGTATTTTAATTTTGACGTATAACGATTCAACGAATTTATCTCAAAATTATCTATGTTTTATGATGAACCGAGATGGAGAGGAAAGATTTTTTTTTTTCAAAGGAAAAAAATTAATTTTACCATCATTAATTTTATGAGAACTATAACCTTCGTGTGTAGTACTCTTACCCGCATTATTGCGTACGCTGTGTTCCTTGTTATTTCCTCGAATCTCATGAAAATCATTGTTTCTGATACTTATAAAACATTATGATAATTTTATCGTAATTAATATTTATATTGAATTATTACTCTCGAGGGCTCTTACGAAGTTCTTGAAGTAAAAAAAAAATATTTTATGCAAATTCGAAAATCCTGTTCTTCCTGCATTCGATCATATGATAATGATTACAAAGTAATCATCAATATTGTTACTCCATTAGCCTCGAGTGCTTTTCCTGAAACTCCTATAAAAGTCTTCCCTTGAATTCGTAAGATAAGAATTTTCAAAATTCACTCACTCTTCAAAGCCCACAATGTGAATTTTGAAAGTTCCCGCTGAAATACGTCCGACTGTCTTTTGCACTCAGAACTCACTGAGCCAGCACCGGGTTCGTAGGTTGGTACAACCTGTAGCAGCCGTCGAGTCTCGCGATCAATTTCCGTTCGAAAGTTTTCTGAAAACAAGAACAAGAGCGTAAGTTATAATTTTCAAAAACATCCCGTCCATTAATTTTCTTCGGTAATATCAGAAGTAACGCCACCAGTTGGTAAACATGCCCGAGCGTCCATGTGGCAATTACGGATACAATCAAAAGTGAAGGTAATTTTCGTGGAAAGTGACAAAATGAATAAGTTCAAGAACGATCCACGACAGCCATTGCAACACGTGAGTGCATTCAAAACACCCTAATAGATACAATGTCAAAATATTGCGTAAAGACCGGAAGATAACGCAGTTTACTATAACAATTTGAATCGTAGACTCTCCACAGATCAAATAGCACATCCGTAACATGTGCGATCGCGAAATAATCATATACGGTAACCGTTTGAGTCTGTAAAAAAAAAGTTGAAAAAATTATTTTTTTCAAGAAAACATAAAAGAAACTCAATAAAATCAATGTCTAATATAAAACTCAAGTCGTGTCCTCACAGCAGCATTGAACTCCGTGTTTACTTACACTTTCACCTTGCGTTACGGTAATGCGAAACGCAACGGAATCGCGCCTGGTAACGCGTACGACATAAGAATCGCAATCGCGAGTACTAAACTCGCCTATATGTATATTCTGTCTATAACCACGTATTAGCCAGCCGCGTAGCTCGTCCATAGAAGCGCGTGTCTCCAGCCGGTTTCTTGTATACGTGTCTTCTAAATAGAATCGAGAAAATTTCATTGAAAGAACGGAATGCGTTGCTGTCGTCAGGATAGCAAACACAAGATAATGGTCACGTGGAGGTATTAAGTAACCCAAGAACTATTGGCTGTTGTTATTGTCGATTTCGAAATCAGTCAAATTCCTCGGTGCAACCTTTTTTTCTTTTAGTTTTTAGCAGTAACACCCTCCAGAAACATCATCTGTCAGAGCTGTCGATGGTTAAACAAATTATAGCCTGAAGTCATTTTTTTTCCTTTTTCGATCCAACGAACCGACCAAGGTCTCGATTCATTGACCCAGCCCACGATGACCTTCGACCATTACCGTCTTTGGTAGCTAGGTAAACCAGTTGTATAACCCCCATAACTGTTTACTTTCGTTTCACTCACGAACCCTGTCGGCTATTCACTCCTTCAGGCCTCAATGTTGCAACGATGCATATTCTCGCGACGCCACTTTGAAGCAAGGCACACGAAACGTGCTGAATATCGTGCCATTTATTTATCATAGGAGACACTACACATTTCACGTATCAACGTACCGTACAAAATTCGTAATTCATCTTTTTTATTTTCAATATCCCTCGAGTGTATTATTTGCGTATGTACTTGAGTCAGAAGAGCTTCTTATAGGAAGTATGTATGTTTAAGCCATTTTAAACTTCACCTATTAAAAAGTATACAAAAAAAATATTGTCAAGTGATTCGACTGAAATAGGTAAAACTACCCAAGCGACTATATACATAGTTGCAAATCACGTTTATAATCACTATATGCTCTGAGTGCACAGATGGCATTGACCATATACGTATTAATAACTGAATATGTATGCTTCGCCAATTTTCAAACTATCGACTACACGTCTACTTATAGATATGTAAAAAAATCATTCAACCGAAGTTTATAGAACCAGTCACGTGACTCGAGAATTATTTCGTTTTAGTGTGCAAAACTTGTTAGCTAATTAAACTTAGAGGCAAGTTTTTCTTCAACTACTGTACTGACTATATATACATAGGTATGGTAGGATTACAGTACACAGTTTGACTGTTCGGTAACGTTTGCTTCAAAATTTTGTCATACCGATTATGGACCGTTACCACGTATACGTATCAACTGCAGTGAAGTCAAAGACCAAAAAGTCCATGTCACGTTTCTTAACTTCGCGTAACGATTTCCTACTTTGACTATTATTATGATTCTTAACCTATCTTTAAATCAATTTTGGCCAATCAAATTTAACCTCGAAATATTTCTTCACTCTAGCCTTTAAATCTTTGGTGTAACAAATCGTACCTACTTGATGCCACACGAACCTTTTAAATTGTATCTTCAAGGCAATCTTCCACAATTCACTAACTGATGTTTTTTCTTTTTTTTTACTAAACCATTTTTGCTGCTAGTACCGACAGCGAATGACTGTGTCCTTGACGTGCTTGTTCGCATACAGGCGAGTTGAGAAAAATAAAAGTTGATTACATGACGTAATATCGAAAGTAGTCCTGCTATACTGCACCCTGTTCACATCGATGCTCTCAGCCCTTCTATGCAGTGGCATGTGACGCGAATGGCTGCGGATTCGAGAAAAAAGGAATACTAATGGCGATTGACCTTAATCTAGCCTGGTGTGTACAGGTACTACGCTCGCCATATAAATTTGCATAACAAGCTCATGACATTATGTGTTAATCATTACGATGGGCGTAATATTATAGAATAAAAGATCCGTTCAAGATTGTGCAACTCGCAGAATCCAGTTATAATCTTGTATGCTTAGATTAATGTGACAACTTTTCGAACCACACGATTCGTACGAAATCACTGGTAACATTGACATTGCCAATTCTTCTGGTATTTAATATTTACAATTTCCCACCTATGAGTTATGCCTTAAACCAATCAATGAGCACTGTATCCAATAAACTTTTTATATCTAATTATAATGTGTGAATATAAAAAAAGTCTATTTAAATCAGCATTACGTAATTGGTAAACCTTCTTTTTGGACATATGATAATCGACACTGTATTTGGCTAAATGCTTTCATAGTTGAAGGTTATTTATTTTAGTATGACCAGGTATACTGGATTTTCAGAATGAACTGGAGAAAAAAATTACCTTAATAGAATAAAAAAAAATGTATTCATCTTTTGGATAATAGTATGTATATGTATATTGTGCCATTTTAGAAAAAAAAAATTATTTCTACGCTCTCACGTATTGTGTAACAATTATATTCTAGTTGTACGCAGGCTGACTGGGAAACTTTTTTTTTGGTCGACTTTTTATTTTCTCTTCTTCGTATTGAGGATTCACTTTTGAAACGGTCAATTGGTATAACCGATGTCGGGGATAACACGGAAACGTTAATTGAGTAATCGGCGACTATAGTTCGACTGTTATGATGTGGTAATTTTATTGACGGAATCGTTATGTATTATATATATTTTTTTTAACCGGCAGGATGTACAATAGCGATGTTACGATAACTGTCACGTCGATCGAGGAATTACGGTAAATTGTTTTTTCGTCATTTCGGTATTACTTAACAATATTGTACTTTTAATGCGGGCCACGCAGAATGAGGAAGTAGGTCGCGAAATGAACGTGTTTGAATACAATTGAGGAACACTATATAAGTGTATTCTATTTGCACATATATACGTACGTATGGTGTTTTATGGAGAAACAATCGAAATTGGGGATCCGTAAGAATTCTTATTGGTATTTAATATTTGTTATATTCCAATAAATCATATACTACTATCGAACTCACCGTAGTACGGATTAGTCCAGGATATTTCGGGCGGATCAATTCTCCATTCCTGATCAGCAGCATTTTTCGTCAATTCCGTGTGATTCTGCAAGTTACTGACGAGTTCCACGAAAGTGAAGTTCTCCGAGGATTCGGTTTTATTTTGCGCGAGGACACGCAGGATCTCTTCCTCCTTGATGGTATTCAGTCCCGGGGTTAAAATTTCCACGGTTTTACTAGCCTGCGAAAAACTTATCGCGCACAGCGCGATCCACCCTAATACGACGATCATTTCGGAAATGGTTTTCCGAAATGATTGAAAATTTTCAAAATGAAATTTACTCGACTATTACACAATGCAAAGCTAATAGTGTGCCCCGTAGGAGAAAAAAAAATATAAAAAAGTGGTACAACCTAATATTTTCGAAATTTAATATATTACGAGGAGGAAATTTTCAAAATTCACGATTCCACCAATTTTTTATTGCCCTTACGATCAATAGACTAGACACACTAATCGACAGACATGTCGAAGTGTTCGCGACTTCTATTTCAACGTGCGTGTGGCAAACGAGTGACCAAGGCTCGAACGACGTCCATCAGACATTCGGCGTTTCGTCGTGCAGCAGGATTTTAAGGGGGGTGACTTCCCCTCCCACTGCTAGTTGTACGCAGTTTGAATTAAAGAAAAAAGAAAAAGGAAGGAAAAACAGAAACGTCACGCACGCAACTACCGTGAGGATAATTACGAGCTACTGTTGCCTTTAAGGAATTTGCGCTATTTTAAAAAACCCCGCCATAATTTTTCCTTGACAGATAAGCTAGTGATCGATACTAATTGTAAGTTCATTGACATTCTGACGTACCCAATAGCACCGTGGTTCGTTATGAGTTGCATAAGATTCACAACAGTTGAACTATTGTTGAAAATTTAAATAAACGTTTTTATAAAAAAATTAAGATTATTTAATAAATTTTTGACAACTCAGCATATCACTGTACCAAGATAATGTATTAGTATATTTGTTAATGATAGTTATGAGTTTTGTATTCTATGAGGATAGTCCTGATATCATTTTTATATATAACATGTACCAGAGGAACGTAAAGCGAGGCTCACACCGAACTTTTCAAAATTTGTAGTGCCAAGCACCCGGAATTAAGATGGATTTAGAAATGGTTAGACGTAGCTAAGATGGATTAGAACTTCAATGTTAAGTTTCTCAAGGTTCAGCTTTTTTTTTTCTTAACATTTCAATGTGCCGATGTGAATGCCGCTTAATCGGTAATGTCCTCGCAAATGTTCATTGAAAAGTTCATATATGCATATATAGTTTTATAGTAAGATAGTAAGCTGAAGATTGTGCTGATCTATTATAAACAGTACGTAAGCATAAATAAAGATGTATACGTATAGATGCAAATAAAAGTATATAGAAATTGAACTTTCTCGTGCCGAGTTGGCGTTTCCAAATTGATCAAAAGGACATAAAAATGGAACCTTGGTCAAACCAGGTTTGATCATGAACCGTAGTCAATGCCCATCCCGATGATTCGGCGGCTTCATGGGATTTCCCGAGCGAAGAAGAGTCAACAGATTCGTTACGATGATTCTGTTAATAATGCGAAACTATGATGAATATGTCAAACAAATCTAGCGGTTCGCAAATTTTTTTTATAGCTTCCGTATACTCACTACTATATGTGGTTTTCTAGTAAAGATTAATAGTTAATTTTCTTAAGTTGGTTCTATATGATTCAGATTGGGTTTCGTCAGTTCATTAAATACAGATTAAGCCTCGTTTCAGTTTTGATAAAGAAACGCGTCACTCGATGTCATGGATCTACATGTCATCTATCATTGTACACAAGAACCGCAGCTTATACTGTGCTGTAACATTTGCATTTACTATGGACACATTGAATATGATTACCCAATTACGAAATGATTGCCATACGTCGCCCTAATCCTATAACTGAGGTCAAAGTTCATCCGAACGTAATAATGATTAATTATCAAAGTGTAAGATCGTCCTTGTTTAATAATCAAAAAATGATTTCACAATTCTACAATGAAATTTGATAATTAAAGCCTCACACTGACTTACAGCCATTAGGCTATTTCGTGTATCAAGGTAAGTGATAATAATTTTTTTTTTATTTCAAAATCTCACCTCACCATCATGATTTTTTAATATGTCCAACACCTACGCACAGATACACGAAATGCATGTTATTTTCTCGTAGTCGTTTGATCCGCTCCAAATTTTGAAATTTTGAAAAACGAATGACGAAGCATGACTCGAGAAATTTTTTAAACTACTCACGTGCAAGCACTGTCATTCCACGTAATAACACTGGCAGCGTGTAGAATTATTTTTGAACAAATTTCAGTATCGTGCTGATGCATTCAATGAAAAAGTGCATAAATTTAGTAACAAAAAAAGATAAGCATATAAAGAAATGGTATAAGGTAAAATAATAATCTATCGATGCACACACAGCAAAAATATCGTACAGAAAGAGTTATTGAGAATCCTTCAAGGGCTGGTGAGCATTGTGAATGGACCTGTAGATCATCGACCTAAGCGTTTCTCCTGTTGCAATGAAAACTGCATTGCAAAATATACTAGCACATCGACGTGCTTTTAATAGATTTCGCACTGCACAGTCCCCCCTGTATCGTTAGTGAAGTGTCATCAGTCATCAGGCTAGGAAGGTAGATGTTGTAAGATCGAAACCGGTATACGAGTAATCGAAGTCATTTTTTTTGTTCGATCGTTAATTAACACACAAAGCCTAATTAAAACTAACGATTAAACGACGTTCTCGTTGCAACTGTAATAGGTGTCGATGCTAAATAAAAAATGACTTAAGGATATTTGTAAAATTAAAATTTTTTTTTATACGGTGCTTTCTAATAAACGTTTCTCCGAAAGCGAGAAATGCCTATCGATATGAATATTTTAATATAAATGAGTATTTGATTAATCGACTAATTGCAAAGAATCAATCTAATCTATTCATTATTGGTGACAGTCTTTGAGTCTGGAGTGAAAAGCAAGTGCCGTTCATTGTTCATTCATGAAACAATGTCAGCCATAAGCGACCTTCTTGTAGTAACGTCATCGGAATCATGAGACTTATATCAATTAATTGTGGCTGAGAGTTGATTATGTAAATACAGACATTATGCAAATATATGCAGGTAAGTATATAATTAAAAAAATCTGATTGTATTGAACTAAAAATATTTGATTCGTTATTCCTGATAGCCCTTAAATTTCCAAGTATTAATTAAAAATGATCATGTTATTTATTATATTAAATTTACTGTGTTTTATGATTGATGGTTATTAATAATCAGACACTTTCGTTTTGGGAATACAATTTTGCGAAATCGGCCTGCGGCTGTTTTAAATAGGGATCGCGATTCTTATACATTGGGTAAACGACAATTAAGAACCTTTCTACGGAAATGTCATCGGGAAAGTTTCTTCGTTGATGTGGACACGTGAAGTCACGACCGTTTCCTGAGTAACCTATTTAGAAAATTATATTGGATTCATTTTTAGGATACACGATAAGAAAGTAGTGTCCATATTGTCAATAGACTGCAATACAGGACTTCTTTGGAGTGCAATATGTGAATAATAAGTGGCTTAACGAAATATTTCACTGTGCCAATGCGAGTGCGCGCACGTTTTCCTGGTTGTTACACACATCGTGAAGACGTCTTTTTAAAAACGTAAAAAGCCGTTATGCGATTAAGTACACCTTGGTAAACACAAATGTTCTGAGATCAATATGCGTAATTATTCTAACCTTAGTATCGATGATAAGGATTATCATGTTTGATTATTTGCTAGCGTCTCAAAATGTCAGTTCCAAATATTCAAATTCTCGTACATAACATTTCTTGTATGTATAGTCGTCTATCCGCAATTATTATGACCATCAAATCATTTCTTCTATTAAATGTTACTTATCAAGCACAACAAGTATGTATAAATATACTTCGTCAATCAAAAATGTAACATTCCGCAATCTACCTAATTTAATTCATATAGGCGAGAAGTAGTATTCTCGTTGGCACGAGTCCTTCAAATTCTCGGGCGTGTTCGTCGCCTGGCGGAAACACCCGAACGTAACTGCAAAGCGAAGTCACGTCGTCTACGTTCGGTGCGGCTCGGTAACATTCGACGAGCACGCCGTACGCGATATTTCGCGAGTACTGCGAGCAGCCGTCACACGAAAGATAGAAATAATGCTGTTCGTTGGCATACGTGATGTCATGTGCCGCGTAACGTAACCTAACGTAATCGGCAGTGTGCGCCATGGCCGAGACGCTTGGCAGCCTTCCCGAGTTATGAACGACTTGTACCGTTGTACTCCTGGCCGTGATGGCCTAAACACACGACACCTATCGATTCATCCCTCACGAAAGCATTGACGACGATTCGTTCGTATGTTTATTCGAGCCACAAATAACACGTTGTTCTCCCTACCCTGTCTCGGCGGCTTTTGATACCGCATCGCTGAAGATCCTATCAATGGTGAGTGTGTAATCTCTTACTACTGTATACGTCACGCGTCCCAGCGAATGTCTCGTCCTTCACCGTCTAAACCTTTTCATCCTTCCTTCTCTTTCTTACTTTCACACTACTTTTCTTCTTCCTTCGTTACGGTAAATCCATTCCTTCAATTTATATTGAAAAATATTCAATAACATCACGTTGTCACCGATCCCAAAGATACAATATGTAATTGCATTACTTTTTCTGTTACGATTTTTATTACTGTCGCGTGTACGACTTATTCTCAATCGGTAACGGTCGTCCGTTTGCGGTCGGTAACATAATGTTTCGTCCGTTAGGAAATGATATATCGAAGACATTGGTTGACTAATCAATAACCCTGTTACCTTGTTCTTTACAGTAATATGTGCTTTCATTATTCTGTAGGGTCATTGGTTCTTTAAGGTTTATTTGATTTTAACCAACATTTTTTCTCCGAACTGTCGGTAACACGTCGCGATCCAGGAGAAACCGACCAGGTTATACATTACAAATGCATCACTTGAAGTTAGCCTGTAATGTAATTTTTATGGTAGAACCATATTCAGATGGTGCGTCTGTTTAAGTAACCCTATATACATATATCTGAAGTCATTACGCTATGTCATTATGCATTACAGAATAGAACTTGTTAACTTCGACGACGTAATGACGCGTACATCGTTAAAATCGATGTCAAGCTTCAAAGACGCAATAAGGTAGCGGCTGGTGTAAAGTTCCGTGTCCTTATACCAAAACCCACGTGAATTTATGGAGGCTTATTTGTCGCTTTATTAATAGCGGCTTGCCAAAGTCAAATGGACTTATATATCCGGGATACTGATGTTCTATTGTGACTATATACTGCGTTCTTGTGTTTACTTTCATCAACCCCCTACCTAATAATTGCTTAGTCCTTGGTGTGCAATTATCCCCCTTTTCAGAGATCGCTCGATACAACTATCCTACACGTCTTGTATCCTGAATCTCGTGCTCCTGTATGTTGTCGGACTCTTTTAAGGAACTTGTCGAGGGAACTTCTCGTGTTTTATCTTTTTGCGACCTGACTTCGAACCATGTCCTTCTACTCGATGAAGATACCTGAAGGGCCACCTGACCTCCTAAAAATAGCCAGTGTATACTAGTAGAGGCCTCTACCTGAGGATCGTCTAACAGTCACGAAGCATTGTTTAGCCCTCAACCGACGTCTAACTAAATTTACTTGTATCAAACTTATGCGCTGAGCTTAATATACAAAATAGAAAAATATGAATTAACTGCTAATTACAGTCGGTAATATAAGAATTTTCAGGAATTATTTCATCACATGACAATGATTTTGATAAGTTTTTATTTTGAGTTTCTTTCTTCTTACTATTACTTATACGTAAGGATATCTTGTGCGTAGACCTTGTAAGCATTATATTCCCTAAAGGATTCTAAGGATTCTTGACCAGGTGAAGCAGCAGAAACACTTACGCGATGTCGCCGAGGTCCAGAAGGTCGACATTTCCGTTTCCGGGCGTCCCAGGAAGGGCGGCCGACGGAAGCGGCTTGTCCGCGCCCAAGGTACCACTTACTCACCGTGCTCTTGCATCTTTTTTGGGTTTTTATCCAACACCTTTAAATCTTTAACATTTTCTAAGTATCAGTCTTTCTCTCTCTCTCTATTCGTTTTACTTTCTCTTGTATTCTTTGTTTATCTTTGCTATAACCAAAACCAGCTGACACTGCATCGATCCAACCTGCGCAAAACTCATTGCGTATCACAAGGTCAACGCTTGCCAATCACTATTGAATTAACCTTTAATTTAAAATTAATCTAACATGAAATAAATTCCTCGTACATGCGATAGCGGCTAGTATCTGAATTAAATAAAAAATTATGTCTTGCCTTCTCTAGTATCATAGGTAGTAGTACGAGCCGACATTACTTCGCGCTGTAGCTTACACGTATAGTGCATTAAAAATAACTCTTACCATTGGGCCACCAGCTTGGGTTTATAAAATATACACATACAGCTACAATCCTATCTCTCGGCTGACGAGGGATATAACCAGCATTCCATTAACATCGAAAAGTTATAATAACAGTCTAATACAAATATCTAAAGAAGAATCGCCTGCGTAGTTACGTCTAACGATGTTACTAACAATAAGCTTGTGTCAAGAAGTTAGCTAACCTGTTTATTTCTTCGTTATTATTCCTATTTCAAATAACTAATCCCCAATCGTTCTCATATTTATCCTACGTATTTATTTGCCACTCACAAGAGCATGCTGCGTAAGCCTAGGGCGATGGAATAAAATATATTTCGTGTACCATAGACTTTTCTTAACCAGAGTAGCTTTTCTTTTTCTTTCCTCCTTTTTCCCCCATTTTTCGGATACTCCTTCACGATTCTCAATTCGACTCTGCGAAGCGGCGCTCGCGAATTTACGTCACACTTTCGGCATGGTCAAGGGATCCATTTCTTTCCAGTCGTGAGGATGCTCTCGCAGAAGCAGCCGGAAGTCACTTCCGGCGGTTCCGGAACGGATGCCGGTTCTGTCCCTACTCCAACAACTTCAGGCGGTGCTGTCACTCCAGGAAGCTACACCAACGGCGAGGGCTCCAAGGAGTTTCTCTCGACCGGCAGAACGGGACGCAGAAATGCTCTGCCTGACATCCTTGGACAACACGCCGATACCGGAACTGCGGATTTACCTTCGCGACTGGAGGCACTTACCACCGAGACCAAACACGGTAACTTCTTCTTTTTTTAAATTATTATGTACGAATCCGAACAATGGCGATTATTCTATTGTCTGACGACAAGGTACAAGGTCATGCGGTATTAATGATATTTGGTGAATGTGCTCCTCCGAGTTTTAGGAATATAAAGAATTCCATTCAACAGTAGTTACCCATGTGATATGCATTACATAAATACATGTGGCCTAGTGCAATTTTAATACTCAGTGTATAACATTGAAGTATATTTATAGGTATTTTCATACTTACTGGATTACATGAAATAATCCATTGTAATGGAAACTATTACGATTGTACATATTGTATTGTGATATTTGACATGTGGGTTACAGATCAACCCAGCACCAGTGGATTGCGTCAAGAGGACCCTTCAAGCTCGCAGCGCACCGGATGAGAGTGTCAAGAGGAAGAGACCTTATTTGGACTCTCCAGAATACATGCGAGATGGATCCCTGATCTCATGGACACGCGAATCATCTTCATCGGCTGGCCTGAAGATTTTTCATGCTGATCCAACTTGACAACTGTGCTATACATGCAGGATATGATACTTGGTGGAAACACTTATTGTCGATGATATTTTGCTAAGGGATGATCTCTGTTAAGATACACTTTGTCTATTAGTCGTCTCTTTGACGGGTAGATCGACCCAGTTGCGTACAAGGTCCGCGTGGCAGCACAGTATTACTATTTGACTACTATAGGGGCGTAGAATTTATTTATGGAGTCACGAGAGCTTTTCTGCGGGTATGTACTTTTCTAGACGACCGGTAAGAATTTCTTGAGGGGTCGGTATCGAGGAATTTATTCTTTTGATTGTACATGGGAGGCCTCACGAGCCTTTGTATTAGGTTAAGGACACTTGTATATTAATACAGATGTACAATATTCGTAAATATTCGTCGGGCAGTGTGATGAAAGTAGACATTTATACGGGATACGAGGGGAGTAGGAAGAAGGAGTCGAAGGGAAGACATATACGTTGAGATAATTTATATACAGCGTACTACGTGAAATGTACATATTAACGTAACAACTGATAAGGGATGTCTCATGATGGCCTAAAATCGCGCCTAACTATTAAGAGCGAGTGGGAATGCTGACTTTTTTTTACATCGAGATTAGACGTAACGATAAGACTAGTTATATTTGAGATACTACTTGCAGGAGAATATTTAGATTAATCAATGACGATCGATACCTGTTCGTCTATTGATTCTTAAAAGGAAACTTGGACCTGTATGTGTATCAGCAATGCGCGTAGTAAGGCGTATCTTATTATTTGTATTGTCATATTTCTAACGTCAGGTACAAACGGCCGAATCTCATATGCGACACCGATTATTAAGAAACTCTCGGTGATCTTGTACATCCGACATTCTAGTCAATTTGGACCAGTGTTACGTCGAGCCAGAGGGAGAGAATGATCCATACGAAACTTCTTGTTCGACTTTACTTCAATATTATACGTATCTCCTTTGTGCGACATTGCGACTCCGATTAGGAGCGTTTTATGTGATTAATAAAAAATGGAATATGAGTCTTAACATTAATGCGTTTAGTTTCACTTTATAGTTTTATGCCTGTAATCAGATATCAATGTGGATTTGAGGAAAAGAGTTGGTACAAATGAACCTTTGGTCTTTCAAATGGGTCGTAATAATTCCTGAATAAATTTCCTACAGCCTTATTCATTACTGCACAATGACCTACAAGAGTGTCAATCGTTCACTGTTCGTGTGGAGAACACTGTTTCATAATACATGACTATATCTGAATTCCTCTATAAATACAAATAAACATATCTTACGTTCACTATACAATGCTTTATACTGGTCTGTTCTTTTGTGTAGGTTGTATGTCTGTCTTTTATGTCTACCTGTCTATCTGGTGTTTCCCATGTCTATGGACAGTGTCTAGTATTCACTAAACGGGTAGGACATATAAATATGAAAAAGATTAACTCACCGTGTCCAGTTGGCATGAATTTATTATCATTGGAGTAAATGTACTTATGCTCGATTGGTCCTAGTATGATTTCAGTTTTGAGGTTATAGAGCGTCTATGACACGTTTTAGAAATATTGTAGTTGCGTTATTGGTGAAAACTTTGTATCTGACAATTCGCCGGAAAAACTTTAATCGTATTGTTTATAAAATTTTCCACGGATTTTCCGATACTCTTCTCTGAATTTTTTTGCTATGTGCCCCTCTCATTTGCTCGGCGTGACATCTAGCATGCAAAATTTATCACACAATTTTAATATTTTCTGGAAAATTCTGAACCCCTATCAGCCGAAGACTTTTGTAGATAAAAGAAATTGTTATTTTGGAAAACTGATTTATTTTTAATGATAGAACTTCAGAGTTCTTAAAAATCATATTCATGTTATCTGCGTCGTCTAATCTGCACAAGTTGTAGAAATTTTTAGATAAAATACCAAAATTTATATTTTCACCAGCAATCAATGCAATCCTTTTTTTAATTTAGTTCAAACGAAAACAAATGCAACATATTGATCGATAATTTGTTGATGCTTTTTTTTCCAGATAACTAAGAATCATGTTTAGCGCACTGTGCAAACATACTAAAAGCTTTCGGGAAGAAGCTTTAATCAATGGAAAGCAATTTTTACCATTTTCTCATAATGGTCAGAAAATTATCGAACTAGCGTAGATTTTCAATATTGAAATTTCAACCTGCACTTAGAGCCCAATTATTTTTCTCTGTCGGCTGTCATCGACTGGAGCAATTAACCTAAAAGGTGACACAGTCGTATTCTGTTTTCCAGGAAAACTGCACCCACATTTTTCTTCTTTCCCTCAATCACTTCCCCCCCCCCCCCCCCCC
>NW_014333186.1:5197-29970 GCF_000341935.2 Cephus cinctus | reverse complement strand
CGTCCCTGAGAATCCATTATCACCTAGATTTTCACTCATAAACACGATTATCGGTCGTCCGGGAGACTCGGAAACGGATAATATTGGGTAGGTCGGAATATTACCCTGATACGATATAATATTCGCATGTTACGTAGAAACACATATGTGCCCACATCCATATAATACGTACTTAATATCGATAATATGGCTATCAACGCTATTGGCACGTATCAAGTAAGTATATTCCATGGCGTGAACAGTCAATTATTCATGAGAAAAAGAACGGTCTGTTTGATCAACCCGTTGACAGGACACGTATTCTTTCCTGACATATTTATTTTTAAAGTTAGATTATTTAATTCCAAGGAAATACAGAAGCTTAAAAAAATTTGTATTCTCATCTTCTCCTCGTTAACCATATATATTATCAATTTATTATGGACGAATGTTTACCCTCATTTTATTTACTTCGTACACGTAATATGAAAAAATCCAAGCAGGAACGTCATAAGTGTCCTTATCAATGCACATGTCTTTACTGCATAATGAATGTACGAGTGCTGAATCAATTTCATATATATGTATATATACCTTTGATAATAATTTTTTTTATTTTTATAAAAAAATATCACAGATAAGAATCTAAATGAGTAATCGTATTCCTATTACGTGAACCCTCATGCTTACACATCTAGTATATTTACCTTTTGATCTTGATTATTTTTTTAAATCGGTTGAGCACCCCTGCAAGTGCGATGGGTACATAAGCACAGCAAGGGAGAAGAGTTGAACAGTGTTGAACACAGTTCGTCACGAACATCTGATACATAGACAACCCCGCTGACGTACACAGACGTCTTCGTTGCTCGACACACATGTCATTTACATGCCATCCAGGAGTTGGCAAGACTAATCGCTGGTTGGAAAGCACCCTCGACCAATCCTACCAGCCGGCAGTCTGTTTTCGCACTCAGAACTTCAGGATCTAGAGCCCTGAGGATTTTAATAAATTTTCTTAACTCGGATATATAATACATAAAACGGACAAATCTCGTGTATTTACGAACACGATAAATACACTTTTTTTTCATTTCCGTTTTTTTATTACCATCAATCAGCAATAGTTATTCATGCTTTTCTTGACTTTCCTACCAACCCCGTCTGAAAGGTGCTCATTAAATAGACTCATGAACGAATCCAGAATATGAAATCTTCTCGTGGTCAAAATAAGCATAGCGTTATGCCAACTCACACCTGGAAAGTTGCCGCTGCCGAGGATTTCCAAATTCCGTCCGTTCAAATCGAGTAAGTTTTTGCACTTTTGGAACACGTCACTGCTCCGTAAGAAAGTAGGTCCTGCTCGTTCCATCTAGATACATGCAATTCCTCGTGTTTATTCGGCATTTCATTCAGGGCTGCACGAGGCAATTTTTTTTTGTATGTTTGTCGCATGTCAGATGATCTTTATTACGTGAATTATTTATCCGTTGCACTCAAGTGTATACTTGAGCTTTGTATTATTTTTATTAACGACACGAACATTCTTTTTATTTATGAAAAATTAGTGGTTGCCATTGGCTGTTTAATTTTTATTCTTGTGAATTATCATAGATTTTTTTACAGGACGTTTCGCAGAAGATTTTCGCTTTTTCTTTATAACAAAAAAAGTTACTTACTGTATCGTATCTTTATCCATTAAAAATTTACTAATTTCTATTTTCGTATTTTCACCGAGAATCACGTTGAAATAGTGTATACTTGAGCTTTATATTATTTTTATTAACGACATGAACATTCTTTTTTTTTTTGAAAAATTAATTGTTGCCATTGGCTGTTTAATTTTTATTCTTGTGAATTATCATAGATTTTTTTACAGGACGTTTCGCAGAAGATTTTCGCTTTTTCTTTATAACAAAAAAAAGTTACTTACTGTATCGTATCTTTATCCATTAAAAATTTACTAATTTCTATTTTCGCATTTTCACCGAGAATCCCGTTGAAATAATTGCGACAATTATCTGGGCATATTCTATTTACACTTTGGTGTTCGCCACCATTAATCACGTTCTTTCATTTGTATTGAATATGAACGAGACTCGGTTATATCTCGCATACACGTATCATACAAAATATGGGTTAGTTATTATCAGGCCAAAAATTAATTCACTGTATCAACTATTAGAGATTATTCACGCACAACAAAAGAATACAGTCTTGAATTTCGTCGCTATACAACTTCGAGTACATCAAGTCCATTTGATACAGCGTTAATATTTTTTTCAGAGTATCCAAAGCCGATATATTTTTCGGGAGAAAAGATCTGTACAAAAACACCAATGTTCCATTTAATAGTAAGTGTGTATAATTAAAAAGAAAAATTTGTTCCGATTATTACTGCTAGGATAAAAATTTTCTATCAATGAATATTATCGTTCGATTTATAATTGGAATCGATGAATTTTTTATTAATAACAATACATTTTTCTGACAGTAACAATGCCTATTGTACAGCCTGGTAATTTTAATAAGACTACAGACAGTTTGTATTCGGCTCTAAAACCGATTATGGTACTGGCACAGTGCTTCGCTTTGGTACCCGTTAGTGGAGTGTATTCCAAAGATGCATCGTGCCTCAAGTAAGTTATCAATTAAGGTAGTAATCGAATAACGCTATTTTAAAGGACGTTAACCTGATTTTAGATTCAGCTGGAGAAGTCCAAGAATCCTTTACCAGTTCATATCATTAATTGGCGCTGGAATATTGTATATTTGCAGTATGCTGAGACTATCTGTAACTGGAATCACTTCGACAAAAACTAGTACGCCGTTGTAGAAGTATATTATTATAATAAAAAAAAAAATTTGTAAGTTATAACGGTAACGATACTTTTCACAACAATAATTTTTAGCGAATATTGTCTTCTTCGGAAGCACCTGTATCGCTTCGTTATTATTCCTCCGGCTTGCCAAGCATTGGCCATGCTTAAGTATGGCTTGGGAAGAAGTCGAACGTGAATTGTCATCTCGATATAGGAGAACTTCAAAAATCAGTTTGGCATTTAAATTTCGACTAATGACAGTAACCGTGATGACCTTGGCATTGTGTGAGTATTAAAAAAAAAAATTAAAATCTGTGTAAAATTTTGATTTTTTTTTATTCACTAGTCGAACATGTACTGTCCGTTTTGGCTGGGTATAAAAATGCCCTGGAATGCGCTAAATTACGTGGCGACACTAACATCGTTTCTACCTACTTTCAATCTCAATTTCCTCAGGTAAAAATGGCAATGCTAATTAAGTAATATGAACGTGGCACTAAAATTAATTAAAATCCATACAATTAGCTTTTACTCTTACCACAGGTATTTGGAGCGACCTCTTACGCTCATTGGAAAAGCATACTGGTGCAGATTGTAAATTCTCTTAGTACCTTCTCTTGGAATTTCATGGATTTATTTTTGGTACTTATGAGCTTTGCATTGGCGGATCAATTTCGCCAATTGAATAAGAGGCTGTACGAGGTTCGCGGGAAGGTAACGATGATTTATAAAATGACCCATAAGACGAATCTCTGTATAAATATATACGAGGATCTTGTTAAAAATATTTTTGCATACTTTTTTAATTCATCATACTTCGTACAATTTCTTATAATTAATTGACGCTTTCATTCCAAGGCCATGCCGGCGAAATGGTGGTCCGAAGCTAGAAGCGATTACAATAAATTGGCCAGCCTGACAAGAAGAGTCGATGGACACATATCGTATATCGTTTTGTTATCATTCGCCAGTAACTTATACTTCATTTGTATCCAGCTTCTCAATTCATTTAGGTATGTGTAAGTATCACAGGCAGATGAGCTACACTAAAAAAAATTGTCCTTATAGAAATATTTTCTGTAATTTGATATTTTTTTTTCTTCTCTCAGTCCAACGAGAGACACGATACAAACAGCCTACTTCTGGTTTTCCTTTGGATTTCTTATTGTTAGGACTGCTGCAGTGTCCTTGTATGCTGCCTCTGTACATGACGAGTCCTTATTACCAGCGCCGATCCTTTACAGCGTACCCGACAGCAGTTATTCGATTGAGGTAATAAACACTTGAATGTATAAAAATATGAAGATTTTTTAAATAAAAAAAGAAAAACACTTGTTACAGGTGGTAAGATTTTTGACGCAGGTCACTACTGACAGTATAAGTATAACCGGTATGAAATTCTTCTCGATAACGCGCAGTCTCGTTCTGACAGTAAGTAGTTTCGTAAACAGCAGATTTGCGATATTTTTGTGTAAAGAAAAAAAAAAATTGTTTAATTTTGTTTAACTCAAAATTAACGGTACGAATATTGATAGAATGTATTTTGTGATTTTTTTATACAGATTGCTGGAACAATTGTCACTTATGAATTGGTACTCGTCCAATTTAATACGGTACAACAAACTGATCCTGCCTCCATAAATTTCACCGATGCTTGCGGAGTGAAGTAAAAAGCTCGAATTTTCGTTCTGCGAGTTAAAGAGGGACAAATTGTATAAAAAGAGAGCTTTCTGTTTGCTCTACTTCAATCTGTCCTTTACTGTCAGTTACATTAGAATATTTGCAGTTTTTGAGAAACCGATGCTCTTCTATTCTGTAATTCGATTTCTCTATTCCTATTATATTTGTAATAATATTTATCACACTGTAGATTACTGTTCTTTTTAATTTTTCATAGCACTTAAGATTTAATTTAGTATTTCTTATGACTCTGTGTAGGCCGTATTGTACAGTGAGTAAGAAACGTATAATTTATAGCACGAAATCTCCACTTTTATATGTCCTGTATAACCGTTCTGTCTTCTTCATCACGCTGTATCTCTGTTAGGCGATAAAGATTTTCATTATTTTGTAGATAAATATTTTTTTATTTTCATTTTCATTTTAGTACCTAAGAAGTTATCAAGCTTGTCGATGTAGCTGATATATTAACGAGTTAACTGGGGGTTAACAATCTGAATTCGCCATTATGAATTTCCCAATTTTTAATTCAGATTCGTAATCAGCGGCCCAAAAAACTCATGTACACCGAGTTTCGTCAAAATTCACAAGAATTTATCAAAGTTATTCAATGTGTGCACATATGCGTTATTATCACTTTGCACGAAATTTGTTTGCGCCTATATGCGTCAGTACCAGTCAGCTGATTAATGGTAATTGTATATTTGTATTGCAATATCGTTTTGAATTTCAATCGAAAAGATTTCTTTGGGAATTAACTTTTTAAAAGATTCAAATCTCGCTCGTAGAATATTTTATATTCTTTTTGTTTTAGTCCTTTAAACTGGACATTCTAAACTACCGGAAACTAATGGTACACAATGGCTGTATTGGCAAAGGAAGATTATCGAAAAATTACATAACGAAATCCCAATATGTTACTCTGTTCTTTGTATTTTCATTTTATAACTTTTCAGTGCTCTAAATTCTCATAATTTCTCGAACGAAGCATCTCCATGGAAACTAAAAGGACGTTTATTCAGGATTGATAATTAAATAATCTAAACGCATTGATCTTCCTGTCAAAGTTCCTCGAATATTTATGACATGACAATTAAATGCATTATTTTTCCAAATCTATTAAGCATTTCTTCATATTCTCCTTAATCATTTATTCATAGCTACGTTGAACTGCAGTAAAACCAATTCGTAAGTAGCGATAGCACCAGCCACCTGTCAAAAGAAAATTTAACGTTTATACACTCTTATAAATCCTAAAATACATTTTCTCAATATCAACAGTACGACAAACATACGAACCGCCAACATAAAGTTTCTGGTTACCGAGAAGAAACGAAGTCCGGTCAGAGCTATGTCGTCACTGGACAGTTGCTGCTGAAGTCTCTGTGCCTATATACAATTAATACTCTTTATAGATAAATACAAGACTCAGCATACCTTAAGGACTTTCCTTACCTCCATGCAATAGGTGGATGCTGGACAATTGTAAAGAACTGGTAATGCCAGCTTTGATTGATCATTAATCCTAGCTACCAATAAAGTGACAGTCACAGTTCTCGTTACCATAAATACAAATGACCCAAAGTAGTACAGGTTACTTAGTAGACCATTGTCGGTAGGACTTTTATTAACAATAAAACAACAATAGTCTTACTCCCCTTTACTGCTCATTTGGAATAGTCTGTATAGATATATATATATACAAATATACATTGTATATGAAATATACACTCACTAGAGTCCGTTGAGTAGTTGAAGACAGATAAAATATAGGTTATTGGCAAAAGATAATAATATTATTGGTGATATATAGGTATCCACTTGTTTCACAAGTAAGCTTAAGCTCGCATAATATTCGCGAAGGGCTTGCCATTCCGATAATGTTTTATGACAACCAATAGTACTGATGAGACTTTCGTTAAGAGTCTTGTACCATTCTGCCAGACCTGTCGATATCTAATAGGATTTGACAATTTTATAAAAAATCTTTTACAATTTGTCTGTTGGGAAAGACATAAGATATTGATAATGAAAAATCATTGACGCACCAGCATAACGAATATGTCAGTAAAGTTCCATACGAACGTTGCGAATTTACTGATTATAAATAGAAATATTCCAAGAGCGATATTGTAATCCACTAAAATAATAAAAGCAGAGAATCTTTCATTACATACCTTATATCTGCAATAGTTTTAATTAGTCGTACGAAAATGGCAAATGCTCTGCTTACAGCTGCTGAGAATGAATGGGTGAGACGTTGCCGAGTAGAAGTGTAAGAAATGTTCTATTGTTGAGTTTTCAGTTTTCTCATATGTAAATCCTATTGTGTTTGTTACAATGCTGACCAGGTGTTCAATCAAAGCAAGCAGTAAAACAATTCCGGTTATTATTTTGAACTTCCAACGTAGTTTCGGATGTCCCAGCCTGTAAGTTGAATAAATGATAATTGTCAAAGCAAGGATAATAGTGAAAAGGATAATTAATAATTTGATATACCTGTTAATAAGTCTTTCCATCGCTCGCCAATCCTGTTGTAAAACCACCCAGTGTGGTGCCAGCCATAGAAAAATGACGGCACCTATTAGACTGTTCCCATAAAAAACAGCACCTGACGTAGCCGATGTAATTCCACCTATAATCGTTAGATGAAAACAATTTACAAAATTAATACTGGGTAATAGCAATAAAACCGTAATAAAGTACGCTTCGTATAGCTTAATAATATGACTCATTATTCGCTATAGATTATTCTTATCCATCAGGGCTGTCTCTTTATCTAGGAGCAGCCTGTGAAAGCGTGCGTGTACGATTAATCTATATTTTGCAAAAGTCAAATAAAAAAAGCTCATATAACAGGATGCTGATCTAAACTACAGCAAAGCACGCATCGTAATAGACTTTTATCACCTTTCAATTCAAAAGCTTCAGCTTTCAGAGTCTTCAGCATGTGCATTATCGAAAACCCTGCCATTACGGCAATAGAGATGATCACTATCAAGGAGTAGATGGTGCGAGCCGATCTCCTTGAATATGCCAAATTCTTTGGCGAAGGGGAACTTATTCCCATGACCGGAAACAGCCCGAAGACTTGAGCTATTATCAGAATAGGTCCTATGGCACAATGGAAAGTCTCGTTCGGCTTAAAGAAAAAGAAAACATTTTTAAGAGACAAAGGCGAATTCGTAAAATAAATTTTTACAATTCTTCAACTTACATTGCGGTCGATAGGATCAGCAGGATTTTCGAGGGCAGCCCGTAAGAATGATCTTGATTTTGATGCAGCACGTGGACCAGATCGATTCAAAGCATGAAGTCGAATTCTTCCAAGACAATTTCTGGTCTCTTGCGACGTCATTAATGGCCAAACTTTTCTTGACGTTACTTTACCTATTTTCATACCATCCACCTCAAACCCCTCCTTCATTTTCACTGTCATCATAGTCGCCAAAGTGATGTTTGGTCGAATTAAAAACGTCCCGTACGAATTTTACTCTCTCCTAACGAATTAAATGTATTAGATGACAATTTTTCTCATTACTACCAACGTCATATGACTTTTCGTCCCAAATCCTCAGAGTTCAAATCCCAAGGAACTACCTACGTCCACGTAGTCCTCTTCCTTTCTATTATACTTACTTCAATAATTCACTTATTTATTATTTCCCACCAGGCTCATCGTACAAACTTCGCGGTAGAAGAATGATCTCAGAACGGAACCTGGTGCCAAAGAGAAAGAAAAAAAAAAAAGAAAAACAACGCCCAAGAGCTAATGAATATTTTATCAAGCGCAGAGCATAGCCAGTTCGGATTCTCATATTAATTATCGATTTACGACATATTTACGTCACGTTACTTGAAACTGACGGATGGTTTCAATTTTTTGTATTTCTTTCCCATCCACAAATCTAGTATACTAATGAATTACGATATTCCTTACGTGAGAAAAAATTCACACTATTTTCAGAACATACCCCATTTTTATGTTTGACAAGACTTATAAATTCCTTATTCTATTATACCACTGACAACGAATCACTGTTATGACTATATATACCTCTATTATTCGGACAATGTGTTTCTCTTGGAAATTTAATGACACTACTATGCCAAGCGATCAGGATTGGTGTAACTAGTATAACGCAATAAGGCTGATATCGTAGCAAATTGAAGTTTCATACTAACCACTGTAGTGCCGCCGTTAAATATAAATACAGATTGCATGTGTGATTAGATAGAACTCGTCACTTATACGCACGCTTCTCTCCAAATCACACGTAGGATAGATTATTATTTACAATTAAGGAAGAAAATTAACATAACAATCTGTTTCTTTATAATTAACACGTTCTTAAGATTCCTCAAGTACAGCTACGTATACCTAGTGCGATTTTATTATATACTGTATTCTGTATTAGTGAATACATTTTCTGATTTTCAAACAGACTAAAGTATCTAGATTGAACGAGCGTTATTTCTACCATAAAATATGCATCGGCATTGTCAGACGCCTAACACGTCGATTAGAAATTGTAGTGAAAAACATGTTATTGGACTCGGTAAACTAGCCACATCCGATTATTAACATGAAAATTTGCGTGCCGATTGACTTTCTGTCAGTTCAAAAATTGTTTTCAGATACATACGAATAGCGACAAACCTACCAATAATTAGGACAAAGAATTAAATAGGCGCTAATCCTTTATATTATTCATGCGGATCATAAAAGTCCAAAACAGTCGATCGATTGCGATGGATCGATTTTATTCCTTTTTTTACTTTCAGTACACTGGCACTTTCCATCGAATTAAATAACTAAGGATAAATAACAGTACCACTACCACATAGCCCTTTGTACTCCTGACAATAAATTGTGGTCTGCCAGGTCACGAAATACTATTCTTGATAATCGCCATCTGTATACAACACCACGAGGACGAGATGTCAGGGCGCACCGAAATGTGATCCTGCAGGGTGCGGAATTCCTTGGAAAGTTTTCATCCATTTCCTTGCTTGCAATTTCCTGCACAATGCACAAGATGATTAACATAGGATATCACTGTTACTTCAGTTATCCGAATGACATTCTTTTTAACGTACTCTTATCTCTGGTGGAAGAACGTTGTTCCTTTTGAGGGCAAGTACGCGTACCCGGTCGGTACAATGTTCCTGAACGCATTTACGACGTTTCACATCGCGAATCATTTTCCAATCAGCCCATTTGTTTCGCACTTGTTGAAACTGCAAAATATTTTTATTATAATACATATCTTTTGTATATAATTACGAAAATTGTATTGTTTGTATATTTAGTTTACAGCTACTGGAGCAAATAGAAATTTAAAGGTTATATTATGGTATTGGGTATAGCAATATATCTACAGGATAAAATATTTTAATTTATAATTTGACAATATTAAATATTTACTTTATATACTTTTCTTTGGTACTTACGCCATATCCTGCAAGATCTGGGCTTCTCCATATAAATTTTGTGAGCGACGAGACGCCCTGACCAAGCGCCGCCATCTTTCGCTGTGTACTGGCTGTCTGCTTCAAAATATTTATAGAGAATCTACTGTCACAGAAGTTTAAGCCAGTTAGTTGCATAAGTGATAAATTATGGTCAAAGACAAGTTACCGTAATGGGAAACGATTTTGGGATTATTTAAGAATAAAATAAAATGATCAGTTCTCAGTTCTCTTTATTCATCGCAGACCTCGTGTCTCAACCTTTATTTATATGTATATACAGAAAACTGTTAAAAACCGTTCTCTTCCCAGACAGAACCGCGGTCTAAGACATCGGGCATGCCGTATTAAAAAGGAAGTAACATATTGATCAGAATGTTGGCGCAGTCCGAATCTCTTTGTGGAAAATGAAATAACAGTCAGTCCTAATAAAAATCCCCTACGATAGCTTGCACAAGATCTACGTGATAAGTCTCAACATATAGTAAAGGAAAACGAAGGTTAAATCGACTACAAGATAAAGAATTGAAAAAAGTAAGATCTCGTTAAAGCGATGGAGACAAATGAAAAATTATTATCATTTATGAACTAAGTGAGCGACGATCGAAAGTATTACATAATGAAGAAAGACTGGGGTACGTATGTCTTAGAGTATCGCAGATATAGGATTTATTATTTCCGTATAATAATTAGAAAATATAATTAAGCCGAGCTAAATTATGATGTTTGTTGTTTTTGTTGTTGTTGTTGATGTACCGCGATCCAAGATAGTTTGCCATCCCGGCCAGCACAGGGCTCGTCCGTGGCCTTTCCTCCGGAATTCTTTTCGATGGAAAATCCGTCGAAATGCTCCGTGAATCGAGCAACGGGCTGGCAGAGGGCAAACTGCCTCGGCTACCATGATCCGGCGTCCACCCGGCGGCTCGTATCCGCGGAAGCTGGTTATTTCTTTTTCTGGGCCTTCTCGGCAGCCTTGGTCGTCTTGCCCGTCGCATCCTTGAAATTCACCGCCTTGATAACGCCCACGGCGACAGTCTGACGCATGTCACGAACGGCGAAACGACCCAGGGGAGGGAACTCCTGGAAAGCCTCGACGCACATGGGCTTGCTGGGCACCAGATTGACGATGGCTGCGTCACCGGACTTGATTGCCTTCGGGTTCTCCTCGGTAGTTTTGCCGGTACGACGGTCGCACTTCTCCTTGATCTCTGCGAACTTGCACGCAATGTGTGCCGTGTGGCAATCCAACACGGGCGTGTATCCGTTGCTAATCTGACCAGGGTGGTTCAGCACGATGACCTAAGCATAAAATTTAAGAATTAATATATTTTCATTATGGATATTTAAATATGTTGATATTGACGACTGACATATCACGAATTTGTAATTAAAGATACTGACCTGTGCAGTGAAGTCAGCAGCACCCTTGGGTGGATTGTTTTTGGAGTCTCCAGCGACGTATCCACGACGCAATTCCTTCACGGAGACGCTCTTGACGTTGAAACCAACATTATCTCCGGGAACAGCTTCCGTCAAGGCCTCGTGATGCATTTCGACGGACTTGACTTCAGTAGTGATTCCAGCGGGAGCGAAAGTCACCACCATAGAGGGTTTCAAGACACCAGTCTCCACACGACCAACGGGTACTGTTCCAATACCACCAATCTTGTATACGTCCTAAAATACAATGAAAATACAATAAAGACAACCGCTTATAAAGCGAAAAAAAAATTAAATTTTTCAACAACAGATCAGACGCATTCAGCCGTCAATGGATTGCACAATCCTCCGGTGGAAACCGCGAATGAATAAAACATTGTATCATCATGTTAAAATCGTTCAACTACAGCTACAATAGCCAGGGTATAGTTTCTTTTTTCTTTACCTGGAGAGGAAGACGCAGGGGCTTGTCGGTGGGCCTGGAAGGTGGAAGGATAGCGTCTAGGGCCTCAATGAGGGTTTTTCCTTCAACCTTGCCTTCCTTACGTTCCACAGTCCATCCCTTGAACCATGGCATTTTGGCGGAGGGCTCCAACATGTTGTCGCCGTTCCATCCGGAAATGGGAACGAAGGCAACAGCAGATGGGTTGTAACCAATCTTCTTGATGTATGACGATACTTCCTTCTTGATTTCCTCGTAACGAGCCTCAGAGTATGGGGGTGTGGTGAAGTCCATCTTGTTGACACCGACGATGAGCTGCTTGACACCCAGGGTGAAAGCAAGAAGTGCGTGCTCACGGGTCTGTCCGTTCTTCGAGATACCCGCCTCGAACTCTCCAGTACCAGCTGCCACAATTAGCACAGCACAATCGGCCTGACTCGTTCCCGTGATCATGTTCTTGATGAAATCTCTGTGTCCAGGAGCATCGATGATGGTCACGTAATACTTGGCCGTCTCGAATTTCCAGAGAGCAATGTCAATGGTGATACCACGTTCACGCTCGGCCTTCAATTTGTCCAAAACCCAAGCGTACTTGAAGGAACTCTTACCCATCTGAAAAGAGAAAATCATTAATTCTCAAATCTTCAAATTTTAAAATAATACAAAAATTTTTTGGTATCCATAGATGGCACTCAGACGCATACTGCCATCAACAGACCCAACGATCCTCCGGTGGAAACCGCGAATGATTAGTAATTTTATCATCATAGTACCAAATTATTTCAAAATATTTCTACAACATATAATCTAATGTTCATTCCAATTACTCCAAATTGTTAGCTTTATCATTGTTATATCACCCAAAATGTGTGCTTGTTTATTGATCCCAGGTGAATGTTATTGCAAGATGACATGATGTTATAACCCAATGTTACAGTGAATACTGTCAATATTATGTTATGCAAGATGTTAAATAAGAATAAGATCAACATCTCATCATCTAAAATCTAAATCATAGATGAGTCATTATTGATTCAATGAATTCAGGTATATTCAAATCATTGGAGCAATTGGATAAAAATGAAAAACAGAATTAGATATAAAGAATAACTGTTATGACGGTTACCTCATGAGCTTCCTTCTCGAATTTTTCAATGGTACGTTTGTCAATTCCACCGCATTTGTAGATCAAATGACCGGTGGTGGTGGACTTGCCGGAATCGACGTGTCCGATGACGACGATGTTAATATGAATCTTCTCCTTTCCCATGATGTATGCCTGTTGGTACTAGTCTGGTCAAAACTGTAAATTAAAAAAAAACATGCATATTGAAGTGGTTTTGAATAAATATGGTCATCCTCATTACGCAACATAACCTAAAAGTTTAACTATAATGAAGTCCATGCCACAAGGAAACTTTTACGAGATGAATTTTTACTCCTTTACAAGTAGCCAAAAATAATTGTTAACGTTTTCAACAAAAAAAGACCAGAATTTTCTTTGTTCAATGTCCACGTGGCAGCCGGTTAGGATTCAAGAACGTTAGCGGCAGCCATTTTGTGTTAGTCGACGCGACGTCGCCCTACAATTTTACGACGCCCGGCGTCGCCCATTTGCCCCTTCTTGATTTTAGACATTTCATTTTTTCCAACATAATCGATAAGTTGCCAATCGATTCAGAGGTCTCGCTTTTCTTCTTCAAGATGGAGAAAACCAGATAGAAAACGCAGTTGAATGATTAATCATCGAAACAAGGAAATTCAAGATGTCTTGAAAGAAGATAGGTGATCTTTCCTACGTTTTCTTTACTTTCTTTTGTAATCTCTATACGACCGTATGATTTCTGTTTTAAATCAAATTCATCGAGAGTACTGTTAATGTGTTGTAAGACTGCAAATTTTATCAATACAAAAAATGAACAATGTAAAAATCACTTTTTTTCTTAAACAAAAAATCTTATCACACTACACACACGGAAATTACGATGCTCAAAATAAAAAAACGAAGTATCTCTTGCGCCATAAATAGTATCTTCAGTAGGCACGCGATATATTCATGATTAATGAAATTAAATTCTCTCCGAGTCGTCCCCGGCACTTTTCCATGAAGCAAAATATTCACGAACCGATTTAATTATTCCCGTTTGTCATAATACATTTCTCACGATACCTCAATCGCTCACAGTGAAAACATCGCACGAGAAGAGGAAAGACTCAGACTCTCACAAATTGACAAGCAACCGCCATTACTCCTTTCGATGGAAGATCGAAAATGATAGGAAGAACAGGCAAAGAATATCTAAACTGTAGATATCACGACTTCATGATTCTTATCCTTCTTCTAAAATAATGATCATTTGCCACAAAAAAATAATCCCAAACACAAACAGAACCAATAGTGTAACCATATTGAAAGGAATTAATATCTCGGAATCGCATGCGGTCGTATAGAACAACCGGCTAAGTCTTCGACCACGCGTTCTAAGATTTTACAAAGGTTTTCACAAAGATAATGGAACCTTTTCAAAAAATGATTGGCACTCCGCGAATCTGCACGAAAACGGCTGTCGTTATTTTGTGTATATGGCGACCGATGCTTACTGCTTGCTGACGAAATTTTCGGATTATCCAAATGCGCGAAAGGCACGCACAACCACTCACCTCCAGATGCCACGACAGAAAGAGATCGTCCAAGTGAACTGACATGCGCATACGGCTTCCCGACCAAAGCCTCGAGATCAGTGGCGCCATCCTATTGATCTTAGAGCATTATGGAAATATATAAAATCAGAAAAACTTACTGTATATTACGAAATACATAAGACTAGATTGAGAAAAAATGAATATTTAATATAATTTAAACATAAACTTTACTTCGTGAATTGATCAAGAAATATTCCAGCTACAGAACGTTTACAGTCCCATGAGAAGACTTTGGGTACGAGACTACGGTTACGCAGCAACGACAGGCGTGCCGAAACTCCTGTATACATATATGTATAACAGATTGCTTTACGTGTATGTGATATTCCGATCAAGAGAACGGTTGTCCGAGATGCATTCAATTTAATATTTTGAGTTCAATGGCTTAATCTTGAATCTATCAAATCTCTTTCGAAAATAAGAGAAATTTTCTATGGCGAGGTGTCGTACTCAAATTGACAACACTTACTGTGTTATTGTTTTATTCTTCTTAGTATGTACGTTGATTTATTGTAGGATATGTCAATGCTAAAATTATTATTTCAAATTCTTCTATCAATGGTAATCGTAACGTGTAATATATATTCAGCTGCGATCCATTTACTCTTTCCACCGCATAATAACGGTTACACTGATATTCCAGGGCCGAACCAGCTACCCAACACCAATCTTCTAGCATTTATGTACAACTATTAACTAAAGTTCATCTAATTGACGAAGCTATTAAATTATTATAATGTCGTAGACTGGGTAGAATTTATGTATGAATGTCCAAGTGTTAAAAAAATAACGTCTGGTATTTCATCAGTATGGTGTTTGTCGTTAGAATGATCCTTAAATTTCTTGACATTTCTGTTATATACATTTTCTTAATTTACTCAGTAAAATTATTATTAATCGATAAATTTACTACGATTTAATGGGTTTCATTTTTATGACAAGATGGGTAGGAATCGGTTAGCAATGAACGACACGGCCCTGCGTTGCATCCAGCAACCGAGAAGCGGTCCAGTTCCCATCTGGCGGCGACAATGGCATTCCGAACTCATGAAGTCTCAGGTTTCCTTAGGTTACATGTCGGTCCTGCACGATACCAACGAAGATATCAGCTAGACAATTTAAATTGATTTGCACTTGTTGCAGCAAGCGAGCTTACGTAGACACCAGAATGACACGAGTGCCACGCATGTGCCGGAAATGTTGACTTGGCCACCTGTTACCGCAGAGTGGATCTATACAATTATTATCTGTATTTCCAAGTCATGATCGATCAGTTGACACACGGTAACAGTATTTATAGGGAAGGATCAAATTTCCATAATATTTTTGAAATACAATTTATCGTGAACAGGAACTTTATTTTCAAAATTAATGTAATACAAATACCCACTTGACGTTGATGTCATAACGTGTGACAATATATGAAAACAAAAATGATGACGCGAAATTGCTCAATGTTGTGAAATACCTTATCGAATTAAATCGTCAATACATGCAGAACACATTTTCGTAGAATAGATGACGCTGCGTTCGATGTACTCTATATACATATACTCTATATACATATACTGTATACCTAGAAACGTTGAAAAAGAAGACATTGAAAACGTGTTATTTCTTAGAGGTTAGAAATAACGAGAACTGATTGATACACGAGAATGGAAACTTTGAATGACTGCTCTGTTGGTATTTTTCGTTAGTACAATGGATCGATACAGTCAAGGATTAATAGTTGAAGGATTTCTGCTTCGTTTATGAGTGAATTCCTGAATAAATGAGGTGAATCGATGTTAACTTTTTTAAGCCTGCTATTCTCGACGTTATTCGCGAACTTCCTTGCAAAACCAGGTAATCCAATAACGGTGTTTAGATACTTTTGCACATCAACGAACTTGCTTTGATGTGTAAGTTCCTATATAACGTAAGTATATATACGTAAATAGATATATCGACTGCGCAGAGATCAGTGCCATCTATGAGGATTCTCCTGAAACTGCTAACCAAACATGTAAAACCCAAGTAAAGGAGACCCAGGTAAGAAGCGACAAAAATTTGTTTCTACCTCACAGATTGTATATAAATCAAAATATATATTTGACCCGCAGATAATTGTAAGGTATTATTCGTATAAGTTGCGAATTGACAGAATTATTCTGAATTCAATATATTAAGCGTTCGAATATTATTTTTTCGTAATAGCATGCCTCTTTCGGAAATGTAATAAAAAGGAGTAACATTCATAAGAAACCAACTCCTGTCTTGAAATGGTTGTTTTCTTCGTTCGTCAAATGTACTTATCGTCTTCTAATACTTACCGTCTATCTAATATTACCTAACGGTTCTTCGACCTAGGCTTTCCAGTCAAGGACAAGGTTACCTTAGGTCATCTTCAGCGTTGACTGATATGCACGCAATAAGCTACTAGGTAGACAGAGGGAAGCCCCATATTCAAATTATAAATCCCTTTCAAAATCGATTCATACCTCGCGTTACCAGGATAGAGGCTATATAATAATAGTGGATGCGATAAAATGTTAGCTAATTAAAAATCAATCTGTTACCTGTGTAACAGGGTATATGAAACAAATGATGTATATAGACGTTTATGGATATCAATTAAAATGTTATTATAATTTTATGATAATGCTTTATGATATATTTATCGTTATATCAGAGAGGATTATAAAGTGGGACGGAATTTGTGGAATAGACTTTCACAGTGGTGAATGTTATTAATCAGATTTTCGTCCTTCCCAAAAAAATTAATTTTTTTTTTTTTTTTAGAGGGAGGAATTATTGTTATCTCTCGTATTTTTTATATATTTGTATTATCCTTCGTATTTACAAAAAGGTCGTTCGTTAATATTCAATATTGTAATTATTAATTAATATATTGTAATTTTATTCCTGAGTGACCATTCAATAAAGTCTTATCAAGAATTAAAACCACTCCGCCGTTCGTTAACAATTATCGCTAAGAGGGAGGGCGAGACACACGAGATTTTGGGATGAATGGAAGAAAGAAAAGAAAAAAAGATAATAGCAAAGATCAAAAATTATAATGAGAATAAAATGATCCAAGAAGAATAATTATGAGAGTACCAACCGTGAATGAATTATACCAGGTGTATGCTTTTTCAAAATCAGGATTCTTTCTTGGGTACAGGCTACAGAATACCTTTTTTTTTTACTTATGTCGCCATGAGTTACACTCGTACGATAAAACTATAGTAAATTACAGGTAATGGTGGTTCATTAAAATGCTAAAGCTGAAGCTGTCGTCTTCATCGTCTTCGACTTCTAACTCTTGGCATTTTCTGTTACATTGTTTGTTTCCCTTTAATTTTCATGATATGAAAAACACAGTAGTGCATTATACCGGGATCGTTACTATAGTAAAACATACATTTTTGCCCCTTTATTTTTTTCTTCGCTTCTAGTTACGTCTTTAAGAAGTAAAGATATTCTTTTGGCAATTCCCTCTGTTTTTCCCCGCAATTTCGTTGAATGTGCGAAATTTGACATTTCGCACTGTACAGCTGCCCACGCTCTCTGCAGCGAAACTTTACAAAATGAATGGGCCACCCTCGTGTAGGGGTCGACGGGAAGACAGAAAGTTTAAACATACAGATTTTTTATCTCGTTTTTTCCTCTTTTCTTTATCTTTCAGCTTTTTTCTGCCAAAGTCTCGCCACCCGATAGGAAAATCGCGCTTCTTGCAATATCCCTTTCGTTACTTCGAATAAAGTGTTTCGAACTTTAATAGAATTTTGCGTAACTTGCAATAGAATAACTAGAAGGCGTATTCCTTCCAACATGAATAAATATCTGAATAAAATCAATGATAATTAATAATAGGGCGCTATAAGATAGATGAATTCGATAATAGGTCTCATTCGCGCAAACATTAACACGCGTTCGTCTTTCTCTCTCGCAATTCCATTTTTTCTCATGTACACCGGAACACGTAAATAAGCTCTCTGTCTATTTTTCACGCACACCCATTCGCTCCCTAGTAATTATGTAAATTCGTTTTAAAGTGTAAAAAACGTGACATATTTCGAGAAAGCGATAGTGATTTTTCATTTTTTAAAATCTTTTCTTTTCCCGTCTCACGATGCCTCCAATTCTTTGTAACGACTAAGAGGACAATTGGACGACCGTTGCGAGATAAACTGAAAAAAAAAATTAGCAATGTAATCTCGCAAGTCGGCAACTGGGGGTTTAATTACCAAAATTTTGAAGAAAAAAATTCGCGGCGCCTGGTCGAACCATGTCCCCATTCACAGCATTCTCGCAAGACTACAATTATTAAGTACGTCGATATACATATAAATACATAAACCATCCACGTCTATATATATGTATAAATTTAATTTAGTACGTAGATAATTGATTACGCAGGGGCGATCGTCCCTCTTGATGTGACTAGTGCTATATATTCAGTAGAATCGAGGTGTCTAGTATATAAACCCTGACAGGTATATAAGAGAATTCTAAATTACCATGGCAGTAGAATACAATTTTTTTTGGTACCTTAATGTAAGAGCGTAGCATCCCGAACGTTGAAATCCACTGTCGAAACCAGTGTTTTATTATTGAAAAAAAAACTTTAATTTTAATTTCTTGTTTGGCATCACGAAAAAAAAGCTGTAATAATAAATCGTTTAGAATATCCTCAACGAGACGCTACGCCATTGCCACGAGGTAGAATTGTTTACCAGATACCGATATTTAACCCTTCGTTATCCTCCATTATTATAGTCGCTTTAGTGTCTATTATAACATTTGCATGAATATCATACAAATCACGGAGGGCCTAGTGATAGCATGACTGTGAACGTTATATGGTAGTATTTAATTAATAATTGTTCGTAATGAAAAACATGGAAAATCCTATGTGGTACGATGTTATCAACCTACATGAGTTTAAGACTAGACTCGTACTAGATTAAATTTTCAAGTGTTCGATTCTCTTCTCTCCTCTGCGTCTCGTACCGTCTATAACCTCTGCCATCTGATTCGACCATTTTGCTTAGCCAGGAAGATACAAGCTAGTTTCACGTCTTTTACAATAAGGAATTCCTTCCCTACTATACACAGTACAATTTTCTTGGCCAGTTCCATTGTAGCTTTTAGGTTAAAGGATGTCCCAGATTTATTGTAGGGAATTTATCTGGATAACTGATACACCCTGTACACTTGGCGGTTTACGAGGGACGACACTGATCCTCCTTTTTTTTGAATTACCCGTGGACTCGAAATACGCCTACCGCACGTACGCTTACGCGAAACGCGATGTCAAATGGCGGTTTAAGGTTGGTCCCAAACGTGAGTGTAAATTGCGCGTGGAAAAACATACCGCCTCAAAAAACATAACCTCTCTGTACCATTAATTAATATATGTCTAACTACGTTCTACGCGTAACGTGCGCAATTTATTTCATCTGGCAGTATTTACATGACGGAGATGCCGTGACATCCCCTCGAACCTCCAACACAAGTATTTCGAAACACACTGAAATTGATTCTCGTTGTTGACGTTGATCTTCCGGCTGAAGACGAAAAAAATTCATATCACTCGTTATACTTTTATATCGTCGCCGACGGCACGTTAATAATAACGGAAGTTCATATTAAGAGTCTCTCATACATCATACCGATCAATTCTTTACCTACTATTTACAGAAGTAGTACGATCATATAATTGAGATATCTAGTGCGCGGCGTACCGTTTATTTTTTTAGTATTCTCATCACCATTTTCACTGTCACCTTTGGCTTCGTCGATGGTCGCCAGACGTTCCACTTCCGCGGATAAACTCGAGGATTCACACTCTAATTGTTCGTCAGAATCTACATCGATGGATCTATTATTAACTTGTATCTTAACGAGAGCATCCACTGGCCACTTGTTATCCTCCGTTAATATCGTCTTGCAGCCCGTGCTCTCGCATCTGTCACAAATCTCACCAGCCGCCGAAGCCTCGGCACTCTGACACCGAAAGCAAATCAGATCACCGTCATTCGTATCCGAAAAGTTACAATGAACGCACTGTATAAGTCCAGCGGAGTTACACTGTAGACAAGGCGACACGCAGTCCCCGAGTTCCTGAACGCTTGTGCTATACGACGCCCGACGTACGTCTAGCCGCTCCTCGACGAATCTCGTACACACCGAACTCTGCGGTCTGTATGAACACGTGCGTGTCTTGAGGTCACACTCGGTGCACAATAACAAATTGGATTTACTACCCGGCTGCGAGTAATAGCCATTGCAGGTTCCGTAGTAACGTCGATCCTGATTATCGTCATCGTCGTCCTCACTCTCAAAGAAGTGCTGACTGAGACTGCCAATGGATTTAGCGTCGCTCCCGCGCGATCCCGACCTTCGTTCCACTTTGGAAATTTCTTCCTGGTAGTCGTATCCACCACCGGCGCCACCGTCGCCCCCAGCTGTATCCTCCAAGTAAAGACGTATGCGCTCAGTTTTCGTTTTGCCGCGCTCCCGCGGCCTTGTTTCTCGTTAAATGATGCTCTCCCGGTTTCGCTCATTGTCCTCGATGCTGGAGGTAGAGCTCGCACCGCATATCTGCATCTCAATTTCCGCCAGACGATGCTCCACTTCCCATTGTTGTTGATTGAGCTTCACGCTCATCGCCGCGTTTTCAGTTTCCAACGATATTAGCCGCTCGCGAAGTCTTTTGATTTCGGCTAGGAGGGCCTCGTGGGTTCCCAAAAGAGGCGTGGCACCCTCGCTCATCAGTTGCGTCATACTGTTGCAGGTCATGCCTGAAAACAAAAGGTAACAGAGCTTTGAAGAATATGTGCCAATAGTTATTTGATGTGTATAAGCTAGCTCAAAAGTTAGGTTAGGTTATGCTACTCTCTAGGCCCAATAGCAGCGTTGCAATACGTACTCTCGCAAGTTAAGCGATATTCTACATCGAGTATCGTCAGCTAGTTATTTACTGTATTGATTTGAAACGTGCATCAGAGACAAAGCGAATTATAGTTGGTATCGTCGCTGCGCTATATACCAGATACATATTTCCTGATTTGGTGTGAAGTGAGGAGCAATAGGAAATTTCCCATGTGAAATAAGCGCATGGTATTCCTGTGCAGGCGAATTTCACAGTTTCAGTTGGCTCTGTCCAATTAGATAGTATTCTTCGGTGAATAGTTTGTCAGCTGGTTATAGTTGCACCAACTGACAGTTATTCCACCGTGGAAATTTCACGCTGCCCGTGTACGTACGTGAACGCAAATTATTAATTGGTTACGTGCTTGGGAAAGGTGTGTTACGTATTTTACATGGAACATAGGAGATATACGAAGTCGCTGCGACATTGGGTAGCGGCCATAAAAACAAAGCCGTCCATTATGATGGTGTCGATCGATTAAATTTTCCAGCGGCTACCCGGGGAGTCACGACCACGGGGCAACGTTAAATACTTTCTGTTATCTATTGGGGTTAACGGCCATTACGTTCTATTTTCCCAAATGGTTTGCAAGTCTCCTCGTTACGCTCACCCATATATTACCATATCGTTTCTCCGCGGTCATATTTTTATCGTTCGAGCGTATTGAGGTTAAAAACAAAAAATCATCCAATTAAATTTCGTGGTTCATAGACGCGAGACGTATCATTGGGTTCGGCCGTATGATATGACAATTTTTAAATATCCTAAAGCAATCTTACCCGATTGGGTAGACTGTCTCCCAGTAGATGCTTGTGTAGCAGCGGATTGCGGTGCTCTGGCGGTAGGATCTTCGCTACTCTGACCACTGCTGGTAGCGCTCATAGGACTGTCCATACTTCTAGTATTGTTGTTGTTGTTCGTGTTGTTATTGTTATTGCTATGACCACTCTGCTGGCCCCTTGACGTCACCGGACTGGGCGTAGGACTGAAGAGAGAATGTCCAGCCGAATAAGGATGCGCACTTCGCACGTCTATGGGCGAGATCCACATCTCTTCAAGGGGTACGCGCCCTCGGGACTCTATCAGGCCGGGTGTGCTCTGGCAGCGACCCATTGCAGCTGAAAGCCAGGAGTTAGCTGAATTCGAGTATAGCCAGGAAAACATTCTACATCTCCCTATCGGGCTATGAGCCTAACGTGGCCATCAATATCGAGCGTTGCTCGCAACAGGTCATTTGCTAAAGTATGGTATTTATCATTCTTCCCTAAATTGCGCAATGGCTTTTTCGCATTGGCTAACGTTCATCATCATGAAATTAAACTGTTCGCGAATCGGGCAGCGAGAATTTCATCGATTTACAAGTTAGTCAATGTGCTACTCTGAACTTTTCGGTGCTCAGCAATACCGACGAAAAAAATATATCTATATAAAATATATAAAAAAAATGTTTTTTCTCAAATTAAAAAATCTTACCTTTTTCCAGTGGCGCGCGCTTGTACTTCTCTAGCCTCTTCACGGCGATCGCTTCTAGACGAACTCTGGCCGCGGGATATTCCTTAAGGACGTCCCACATGTCCTTTTTACTGAGAACGAACAGATCGCTGTATCCGACCGATCGCACGCTGGCTGTTCGCCGATTACCTGCGCCGATGCAGCCAGTTATTTGTTATCGGAGTGCACCAAGCTCCCCGTCGCATCAGCTCACATTCCCTTTTTTTTTTTAATTTTATTAGTTTCTCTTTTTCGTTCCCACTCACTTTGTCCGTACTTCCCGTAACTCTCTACCACCTACGCCCACTAAAAAAATCCCATTCCGTCTGAATCATCCCTCACACGATTTCATCCGTATACTCGAGAGTTAAATAAACTCCGTTATCGTAGTGCGATTTTCGCGTAAAATTTTGTCCGCGTTCCGAAAAGGGAGAGGGAAAAAAGTACAGAAAGAAAAAAATGAGGAAATAAAAAAACTAGCTAAATCCGTGAAAACCCCGTCCTGCGATTGGGGTTCCGTGTGTTCAACCCTCCCTTCCATACCGCCCCTGGCCTTAATGCCATTCGCTATCGCGAAGTGAACATCCAACGGGATGACGTAGGCACTACGATAAATTATTCGAACGCTATTCAACAATTCGGACCAACCAACGAAAGTAGAGAACCGAATGACGAAGTGTATAAATAGTAGAAAATTTGAAAAAAAAACGCGTCAACTTTAAACCCCAAAATGAAAGTTTACGATAAAATTATGAGAAGCGAGCGAAATGTTATATAACGATTCCCAAAATCGAGTACGTTCATTTTATCGAGTTTTTTATTTTATTTGTATTTTTTTGTTTAACATTCCAAAAACTACTGTACGATGCAAAGAAATATATATATATTACTGGATGACTATTACAATGAATGACAGTGTAATATGTAACACGTGGATTCGCTTACTGGGTTTAATTTTTTATAAAGAGGTTAGAAAGCGGACTTCATCTACATACGTGGTCTCAAAATTTAATTACGCACGACTTACGCACATACGCATAGTGGTTAATATTCGTAAAGCGGACAAAGACAGAGACAACAAGAGACAAAGGGGGGTGATTCGTATAGAAAGGGTGTATTCGTTATGGCACACACTGTACGAGGAATAGGGAGTGAGCATATAATATACCATATTGTAAAATTGACGTCTTCGCAAAGTACGGAGAATCGGACGGGGACCGAGATCATATAAGGATTACGATAAGATAAGAATTATTTTGCTAAAAATATTTATACTGTGCAGAATAAGAGCGAGTGAAACGTAACGGCAGGAGGACGAAATTGAAAATGGCAAAATGAAATTTGCAATAGACATTTGAAGAAGCACTCTCGAACCATACTCGTCGGCCATGACAATTTTGCTAAAGTGCATTCTTACTTTTTCCCTTATTTCCGATTTTTCACGCTATACCGTGGATCATTAGAATTTTCGAGAGTCAACAGCGAGCATTTTTCTTGGTGCGATGGAATTGAAAATTCACGAGCGTGAAAGTTGCGTAACTATTTTTTTTAAAACGAATAACGAATAAACTGCTGGAAATTTTATGATCAAAACGGTACTTCGTTACGTACAGTAGGCGGTGATATCAATAATATATATTTCATTATAGGTGACGTATTTTACTATCTACTCTGGCGAAATGTCGAAACTACGTGTAGCGGATGAGATAGAGAAAGATAGAAGATAGAGCGTTGACATATGTATGAGAAAGAAAGGCATTACGAAATAGGTGAAAAGTACGAAAAAGAAAAGCAGTATTCGACGAAGTCGATGAGATGATCC
>NW_014333186.1:0-5033 GCF_000341935.2 Cephus cinctus | reverse complement strand
TATTATAGCCAAACTCATCGATTCCGTGGAATTCCGTAAAACGTGAAAAACGAGCGTAATCCCGTATATAATAATTGGGAGATATGAGATTTATACAGAATAGATCAGGAATAAATTGTCGTACGAGAGCGAAAAGAAATTCGATAGAATATAATTGGCATTCTAAAGTAGACACGATAAAGATTCTTGAATCGACTCACAGTCGCTCAACGACCCGTAGCCATTGTTTTCCATTCGAAACACGCGATGGCATCTACGATCAAATTAAATTGAAAATCCGTCACAAGTTTTGGAGTGATAAAAATTTCGAAAAATTCGATTCGTGTTATTCCTATCCGAAGGAGTTTACCTCTGGGTCGTCGAGCGAATAGGTGTAGCCAATCGTTAAGATGGACAGACTAAGTCGGCAGATCGGTCTCATACCGGTTCGACGATTGTGGTAAACAGTAGCGGATCACAAAAAACGCGTAATCGTGAAAGAGCGTGAGGGGGTTACAGCCCACGGGCCCCTGGACTGCTTGGAATATTTACCGCACTCTTTACCTGCAGTCCCCATATTGAGAATGCTGATCTCCCCGAAGTATGAACCAGCCTTCAGGGTAGCCAGGACGGTCTTCCCGTTGTCGGCAACTACTTGCAGTCGACCCCTGTTCACTATGTACATTTCCTTTCCTACCTCACCTGTGCAACGAGAAGAAACGACATAGGAAAGTGAGTAAATTATGCATATTCATAAAGGACCATTCACACAACGCACTTTTACATTATCGTGAAAACTTACCTTTACGACATATATAATCACCAGGTGAGAAGAGCACGGGACGTAACCTTAGTACGAGTTCGCATAGGAAGCCAGCCTCTGTATTCTGAAAGATTTCGACTCTTCTCAGAGTGTCCAGATGAACGTTAATGGCGATTTCGGCCTTGAGCTTGTCTGTAATTATACATTATATATATATAATTTGATATTTCACCAGCTACTGTGGATGATATTTCGATATACAAGAGTCAAGAAGAAAACTCATAAACCGTCTGGAGCTTTCGAAAAGGCAACGTTGGAAGGAGACTGAAAACTTTTATCGTACCTCGGAACAAACAACAATATGTATCATCAGTTATTAAACAATGGTTCCAGTTTTAGAGGAGTCTATAGTTTCTCCCTCTGCATAGAGCCTCTTAAAACTTTACTCCAACCGACGGAATGATTTGCACGAGGATATCAGAAGCGTAAAAATAATTCCACTGTTGGCCGATACCTTTCACTTGGAATCATGATAAATGCACTTTGATCTCGCGTCACTGTAACGATGACGTTTTCTGACACTTTTTATGCAATGAGTATGTTGAGATCTCAAGGAATTTGATATCGTTAATATCCCCGCGTTTGACTCCCCGTCAATGTCATATGTGTATAGATATACAGTCGAAGTATCAGTAGAGATTTTAAACTCTCTATCTTCGATATTTCGTATTTCCTATGCCGTCAATGAGTGCGAGAGAGACATACCCATCGGCTATTACGTAAGTGTGAGTGAGACAGTCGTACCGGTCGATCAAATTCTTGTGTCTCTGTCCATTCGGTATCATCATAAATGTTATCGCTGTGTCTGATGAAATTTCATGCAAATATGTGTTTTCACATTGATGGCTATCTTGCGAGGGTACTTAGGAGAAGTGTTGGCTGACGAAGGTTATGATACGCGAAGGAGACAAGGGGCAGGTCGAATACGAAGGGAGGGTAAGAAAACAAGAAGATCGTAACCTGTGTCAGTTTCACTGTTTCTCGCGGTAACTGCAGCCTTAATAAATGTCAGCGTATTCACGTAATTGCCCATACACTAGGAATATTATGTATTTTCACATTACAGTCTTTACGACTCTCAGACCTCGTAAGGGATCGCATCATCGTTATTACGCGTCTTCTTTATGTATCTGACGATCGTCAACGGTGTCATGAACTTTATTCTTTTCGTTCTTCCCCTTCTAACTCATTTTAATGACCTCGGTCGGTAAATGGGTGTACTCCCTTTTGTCAAATGCTTCGTATCGTTAATCTGTTTTACCTACCGGGAAGACAGCTGACAGCCTTCTCCTCGTCGGAGCACTTTTGAGTTAGCCAAAGATAATCGAACCATTTGATGACCTTAACCTGAAGATGATTGGGCACCCTTCTCATACGCATGTACGTCTTCACACCGTCCAGTTTGGCTGTAATATAAAAAGATACTATACAGGTACAGTTTCTTGGTTATAAATACAGAAATGACATTTAATCAGTCGTCGAGAGAATTCGTACGGGTTTCTATGTACCTATTAATTATTATCGTATGACATTAAATCTGAATAATATAAAAATTGAAATTAATAATTATCTGTTATATATTACTAATGTCAGTAGAAAATAGTCTGCGAAGATCGTATCTGCTCGTGACAGTCAAACCTATGAATTGACTTCAAGCCAGGTACAGTATTGCGCAAAAACTGTGTAAACTAAGCAGAGAGGTCACGCGTGCGACGCACGGCGACCAACTGGGTGACGGAATTTACCGTCGCGACGCTCCTCGCTTGCCGAATTACGGTAGGTCGTGGACGTCCAGCCGTACGAGCTGTGTAAACTCGTCGCTAAGCCAGACTAGTGCAGCGCACGGAGTGGTACTGGCCATTTGGTAAATAATATAATAGTTTTGCATCTGAGAAATTAATGAGAAAAAAACATGGAGAATTGACGAAGGCGCATAAACGATTATTTATTTATAAAACAGCGAATATCAAAACAATAATAAGCTATTGCGTTCGAGGCCTTTACCATATTTATTATTCTTTTATTAATTATCTTCAACCAACGATCGTATATCTGTATTATCGGATCGGCGCCTGCTCGACGGCTATTTTTGCTTAAATTACCGATTTTCATCAACACCAATTTTGTCTCATGCGGACTTTCAGGATTTTATAAAATTTTAAGAACTTTATCATCGCACTATAGATTTATGTCGAACGATTCGATACCTGATTCTTCAATTTTTAGAATTTTATTTATGAATCGGATATCCGGTGGTCCGTCATGGCGTGTCCTGTTGAGTTGGAAAAACATTGGGTACTGCGTGAAATCAGTACCGAGCGTGCAAAAGATTTGGACCACTTTATTTTCTCTCGGCAGATTTGTCAACCGGTAGATAGCTCCCTAGAAAAACATGTATACATACACTCAGGCATTTCTACCGGGAAATGACGTAGTTCGCTACTAGGAGCATCGAATATCCTGGTTAAACTGGAAGTAGGAAAATGCGCAAACTCCTCTCGAGATTTGGAACGAGAAATAAAAATTCTACCCTGATGCTTCGTCACGGAAAAACCATAGCACGTGTTATTAATGCAACGGGACATTTTCGTCATGTTCAATAAATATCCGACCACTTATATCACGAGTATTGCCGGCTGAGGAAACTCCCCACGGATACATGGTGATAAACTTTTGTCACTGGTTGGGAGAGCGATCGATGACGTCAACGGTTACGTTATTTTTGGTCGCAAGGGGTTGGTCACGCGCTTCTACTCGTCTATGAGGAAGATTGGCATCCCTTGGGTTATCCACTCAACTCATTCATCCCCATGACCGCAGAAAGAGAGGGTAGTTCTTGTAGGCAATGAGACGAAGTCTCTGCTTGTCGTTCTAGACATAATGCCCGAAACGCTATGAATAGTCTGAAGAAAAAAACAACGAAGTAACGGAAAGTATGACAATATGTAATTAGTATAATATATCCAGAAGAAGGAAAAACAAAAGTATGGTTTTTAAAACCAAAGTAACTCTTGGATACGACCTCAGGCGTTGTGTAAAGCTGAAAAGAAAAGCATAGAAGATACAAACAACATTTACTCCCAACAAACTATCTGAGAGAAACAAACAATATTACAATGGAAACTCGTTAAACTACACTTGCGTAGGTGATCACGCAAGTGAAAGTGTACAATTGAGAAAAACGAAAGAAATGTTTTAGAATGACAATATGAAAAAATAATAGTTGGGTCAGTTTTTGCGCACGTCGTGTAATAACATTTGTACGAGTTCGCACGCATAAGCATATGAAAATCCAATAGGTATCCCCAACGAGGATACAGAAATATTGGATTGTTATGACAAATGCGAGTTTCAGTATAAAAATGGGAGATGCTGGTCAGTTAATCATCAGTTGCCTCTGGCACGTTTGAAAATGCGTTTCCTGACGATTTGTATTTCCCTCCTGCTGTGCGGCATCGCGGTCGCATGGCCGACGTTCCCGGGAATTGGAGATATATCATTGTCGCAAGCTACCGCAGGTGCAGACAGCATCGCACTATCGGACGCTGGTACGTCCTCCAATTGGGCCAATGTTGACACTGTATCAGCGGGAGATACAGTTCAATCAGTCAGTGAGACTTCAAAAGATGGACACACCTCCAAATCCGTAAAAATTGTAGTACGGAATGGACCCGATGGATCGTCTTCCTCTTCCTCTTCATCTTCCTCTTCCTCACACTCATCGTCAGATGGAGATGATAATAGTGGGATATCGTTAGGGAGCGTTACTTCTGGAGCCGCAACCTCTGCAGGAGCTGTCAATCTAAACGGTAAGTTAAACAATGTCTACGGTGCTATTCGCACTTGGTACTGAAGCAGGAATTGTAATTAATAAATTGAAATGATAACAGACATAGCATTATCCACTTCGCATGGAAAGCGAGGTTCGTCATCTGGTGCCAGTGCTGCTGCTCAAGCTGCTGCTCAGGCCATCGCAGCATCCCGATCAAAAAGTCATGGATTAGCAGCATCTAACGCCGCTGCCGTTGCTGCTGCTAAAGCCCAATCAGCATCCAAATCGGCAAGCAATTCTGCTTCAGCTGCTAAAGCCGCAGCCCAAGCCGCTTCACAATCCAGCTCAGTATCCAAATCGGTCAGCAGTGCGGTTTCACGTGCTAAGGCCGCCGCCGAAGCCGCTTCTCAATCCAGCTCAGCATCCAAATCGGTCAGCAGTGCGGTTTCACGTGCTAAG
>NW_014333185.1:41030-42490 GCF_000341935.2 Cephus cinctus | reverse complement strand
CGCGCATGACACGTTGGCCGCAGCGTTCACAACGCCCTACATTGAATTCCGTTACCGTGTCTAGTAACAGGTAATGCATTGTGTGCGGCATATATTCCCGTTGTATGTCCTCGGGCAGCTTGAGCACGCAGTCAAAGCACAGCTGGAAGTAGCCGCGGACATACAGGTACCCGTATAGGCACACAATAGTTAAAAGTATCGAAAAAGTATCGCCAATGCATACGATACTTGTATAATATAAGGTATTTCTTATAAGAAAGAACCGCATTTTACGTCACCATGTTACCTCCTTAGGATAATTAAAAAATTACCGACCGGCGGTCACAGCATAATTACCAACCGTGATAGGCCCCTGGAGGCACGCAACGCCGCTGCTACTGAGTTTCGGGCCTTAGGACCAGGTCCGCATGGTGGGGGAGCAACAACATAGGTTGGCGGTGGGGAGAGCCGACCACATAGGCGAGGGGGTGACGCCATAGTGCGGTACGGAGGGACACAGCGCGATGCGCTCTATGACTCATCGGAGACAGTGGTGGGGGTTTGTTGTGACGGCCAGAAGTGGCTCATAACTACTAATTGGTTTCAAGAATATCGGCCCACTGGTAATCTCCCTATTCATCTCTGGTGTTTGTTATAAAACTGCATATGCAATGTCTTGAACTACACATATTTTATTTCGCGTGTGGTTTGTTTAGAACTGCATTATTTTTTAACTTCGCCCTCCCATGCAAACCAAGCAACACCGGGTCAAAAATAATTAAACAAAAGAGAAATGAAGAAAAAAAAAGTTTTCGTCTCTAGACGCGAACGCGGCACTTTACGATTACGAAGCTGAATCGTTGCCAACGTGCCCAATGCATGTTCTTCATACATGATAATCTATAGCTGCTGAAACTGAGCAGCCTCACTTGTTGTGATACGGACTCTCATGAAGACGTAAGAGAAAAATTGACAGCAATGGAAAAAAATCTCGTTTCATTAGCTTGACGCTTAACGCTTTTGCATTTATAACATAGATACATTTCTCCATTTCATTTTTTGTTTTAATTGTATGTCCCAAAAAATTGCACTTATTAATATCGGGGAAAAAAAATGAAGAGCGTAAAAAACCTACACAATTATTTTATACATATGTATCGTGAGATGAGACAAATAGTGTGTCTGCTTAGAAATTATTAGTTTCATACATTTTTGAATAACCTGATTCAATTTAGTAAATTTTTTTTATTGAAGCCTACAGAAAGATAAGTGTATTTTTAATATCTCGAATTATCAGTATGTTCTGATGTAAAAAATAATTCAGAATTAAAATTATACCTCGACATAATTTTCTGATAATTCGATGTATTAAAAATGTTACCTTTACATAGCCTTGAATGGTAAAAATTAAATGAAAAAATAATCTCTAACCAGATACATTATTCGTTTCATCTCACTATAGAAAATAATTGGTTCATTTT
>NW_014333185.1:37563-40642 GCF_000341935.2 Cephus cinctus | reverse complement strand
TAAGTGCATTTTTGTTTTTGGTAATTTTCCGTAATGCCTTCTTTATCCGTCTAAATATTATTTATGCTATTAAAACATGAAACAGCGTAACATAGGTGTTTGTCACAGGTAGGCTCTCGGGAAGAAGAAACGTTCGCTGTTTGATGTGTTATGTCCGACGAAATTGGTAACTCCCGTATGATCGGTGTCGATGTTCATAAGGAAGATTTTGAATTTGGTGGGGATTGGATGCAATGTCAGGATGTTACGTCCGACGCAACGCACCTCCATTGCTCCCCCCCCCCTTCAGCACCCCTCAGTACCCCATTAGCAAAGGTCAGAGACCACGACAGATGTAACCGATCCTCGACGAACATGGGTTAATTATTGTAAATCATAGATTACATATATACTATATTAATAATTAAGGGATATCATCATATTATATTATACTGTACACGACATCTCATACTCTCCCACATTTCCAGAAATCACACCAACACTGTGACATTGAAGGTGGATGAGCGGGAAGAAGGAGAGATCACGGCAAACAAAGAATAATAACGGCACGGGCAGCAACGTTGAACAGGATACTTAGAATTGAGGTGCCTAAAGATCATTTTACCATAGCACCGCGAATACCGCGCACAGCTGAACTCCTACCCGTCACCTTCGCACCCACCTCACCAGCAAGATAATCCTGACAATGCACTAATCCAAAGAAGAATCCGCAAACGAAGGCCTGTAATGAGAATTCGATCGAACGACAGGGTTCAATCGCCCCGATCACGCTGTAACACGTATCCAAATTCCCCGATATTTCCTGTCATTGCATTCAGCCCCCTCCAAACTCAAAACCTTCCTTACGAACTCCAATACCGATTATCCTCAGTTACTGATCAATCCTCCGGTAGAGCAGTATCCCTTTTTGAGTCTTGAGCCGATTGTCCGCGCCAGTTAAGTGTTGTGCCGATCAAATACCTTAGGGCCTATTTTGATCTAGCTTGCCTTAGGACCCAAGCGAAATGTGTATCACTTCAGTGCCGGGCGTCCACGCAAAAAGAACTCATTTCTTGGCATTTCAATAAGCATTCATCTAGGCGAGTGTCCACCTTAGGGCCGGACCAAGAATTTCCCGTTCAACCAAATCTATTTCACTATCGTCGAGAACCGAGCGCCGTCTCTCTCTCTTCCTCTGCTCATCCACCGGTAAGTAACTCACATTCCTACACCTTTATATATATATCTATCTTTTTAACTTACACTACAGAAGTTGATGATCACACATACATTGTTATTCAGATTTCATTTAGTTAGTAGATTAACGTACACTCACTACTGCATATAACTGTGACATTACTTGTACTCCTGCTTATAATTTCATTATGTTGAGTTAAACTATATTTTCTTCTCTTGATTTCGAGACCTGAACCTATTAGCTCCTAACCCCAGATAAACCCCTTACCAGTAGCTTCAATCAAACTCTCGTAGAAGGAGTGAGTTTTCTAAATCAATATATTTAGTACCTGGTTGTGATCCTCCTCTTAACTATCGACCAGAGGACATAAACGCAAATAGACGTGCTTTAGTACCTTAAAGTGGCAAGTACCCAATACCTTCTACGTGATCTTTGATCTCAACACTTATGCTAGCTTTCTGATGCTTCCGCATACGGTCGCTCACGCATAGGACGTAACAGATGTACCAATTTATTGCATGTATACGATGTAATATAATACAATATTTGGAGACTAATATAATCATATATTTAATAAATCTTAAGTTAACTAGGTGAACCAATAAGCATAGTTGATAATTAAGAAAAAAAAAAGGGTTGAGACTTGAGTTCCGAACTCGAGACTCTCGGCCTTAATGAATCTTAAGTTAACTAGGTGAACCAATAAGCATAGTTGATAATTAAGAAAAAAAAAAGGGTTGAGACTTGAGTTCCGAACTCGAGACTCTCGGCCGTTAATCCAGCACCAAGCACGTTTGCCATCGAGTCATTATGATATATCATTTAGCAAACTTATATTTCTGTAGTTACCCGTGTTCGAGAGTTTATTTAAAGTGTTATTTGCTCACTCTATTATTTACAAAGCTTCATATGGATATTAAGGGAATTAACATCGGCAAAATTTACTACCTCATTACTACGGTTTATGTAATATGCAGTAAGAAAGGGTGGATTCAAGTCTCCCTATTTGAGTGTTCACCCGGTTTAAAATAGTGGATCTCGAGGAACACACGAATTCATTGGACCAATCAAAAACGCGGAATTGCTTCGAGGATCCTCCGCTAAGGTGGCGCGCCGAAACCAGAGAAAACTGGAGACCACCAAAAACAGGCTCATTGGCAATCTCCCTACTCATCTCTGCAGGCGGCACGGCGCTGACTTCGCCGACGCGCGGGCTGGCTGCGCACGCCGGTCAACATGGCGGCCTCCAGGCCTGTCAAATATCCTCCCTTGCAAGTCTTCGGGGCTGGAGGGGAGAGGGCTCCAGCCCTGTCACGCGGGCCTCTCTATTACCCGTGTGACGGGACTACACCGGGGCTGCATACACATGGCAGTGGTTGGGAGTTGGCGGACGTCAGTTTCTCGTGGCTGGATCAGCTGTTCCTCCTGCCCATGCCATCCCTGCCTTCCGCTGTCTCGGCGACGTAGCCACTCTCTCAATCCTTCCTAGATGCTGGGTCCTCGAAGACGATCCTTGATGACGGTCCTCGTTGATAGTCCCCGAGCCAGTGCCCTACGGTGAATGGTGGCAGGGGGGAAGGGTGGAGGGATGGGATCTTACGACTAGTTATAATAGACCTAGAACACTAAATACAGGGTGTTCGTTATAAAACGCACTGTAGTAACATCGTTGCATTCCTTGTCAAATTCTAATGAATACGTATATTTTCATTTTTTATTTCATATATCAAAATTTCGAGATAATCAAGGTTGAAGTTGCAGTAATTCGACCAATCAGAGCGCGTTTAATCGGAGCGTAGATGACATCGCGAGTCAGCCTGCAAGACCTGCTTACACTAGGCTAATAACACTAAGAGTATTGTCGTAGTGTCCCTGTTTATCTGCATGTAATTGAGTGAGATA